>NC_064413.1:1970000-2270000 GCF_023375975.1 Astyanax mexicanus
TCGAATACTTTTACAAGCCACTGTATATCAGAAAATACTACACAATGCTAAAATAACATAAAGTAGGTTGTGAGTCCTAAATGAATGGGGGTGAATGGAATTAAATGGCTAAAATATCAAAGACAAAATTTTATTATATTTAAAGTCAATTTTAATAATTCTAAAATACATTTATTAAAAAGAAATTTATTTTTATTTTGAATTGTATTTTACACTGAGCTACTCTAAATCATTAAAAGACCATAGATCTTTCTTCCTGCCAATTTTCTCTGTTTCTCAGTTTTCAACCAGTTTCTCTGATTTTGCTATTTATAGCTTTATGTTTGAGTAAAATGAACATTGTTGTTTTATTCTATAAACTACAGACAACATTTCTCCCAAATTCCAAATAAAAATATTCTCATTTAGAGCATTTATTTACAGAAAATGAGAAATGGCTGAAATAACAAAAAGACCTTAAATAATGCAAAGAAAACAAGTTCATATTTATAAAGTTTTAAAGTTCAGAAATGGTTTTTAATCACTTCAATTTTTTTATGCATCTTGGCATCATGTTGTCCTCCACCAGTCTTACACACTGCTTTTGGTGTTACTACTACTATTATGAGCTGATTATAATTATATATAAGTTTAAAAGCTTTGAAATTATGTATTGGGTACTGAAACATTTAATATTGTTCTGTTTTGAAAAATTATTTTTTTTTCAGTATAAAAACGATCCCTCAAATTAACCCATTCATTTTAAACTCACCCAGAAGCACCCTCTAGTGTCTGACAAACCCAGAGAAGACGCTTAACCCTTTTAGACCTGAATTATGTTTCAGTGAAAAATATAAGAATGGGGCTAAGCTACTAAAAATATTTTTTTAATTGGCAGGTTAATGTTCTATTCTGATGGACAGTATTTAATAGTAATAATTAGCATTATTTGCAACAATACATAAAAAAGGAAAAGGAAACACATGCTGTCCATTGTAATGGACGCAGAGTCTGAAAGGGTTAAGCTGTAATTCTCTCTAGTTAAAATGATATAGGCTTTTTTGCCCAATAGAAACATCACTTGGTTCATCCCTTAGGGTGTAGACTTCCCCAGAATGATAAAGCGAATTTTTGTGTGGGAAGAAAGCACAACACCCACTGTAAAATACACACAGCATCACAAAACTCATCATACTCACCTTTTCCTGATCAGCAGGTAGCACTGAGGCCGGGGGATAACGGGCTGCGTGGAGATCCACTCACAGCGCACCTTACTGCTGTGGAACTTCTTGCGGCAGGACAGCACAGGCCTCTCTGGGTGAACTGAGAGAGATAAGAGCGTTGGAAAATGTGAAAAATGTTTGGATATCAGTTCCCAAGTGTTTGTGGATCATCAGCAAGAATAATAACTGGTTAACATTGAACTGTTCTAACCTGCGGTTCATTAATCTTATCCACAGACACCCAGGCCTTCCACTATAAATTACTCTATGGACTTGGACATATGGAAAAGTCAACCTCAGTATTGCTCAATTTGTTATTTGAATGAGATATCATGTTTAAAATATATAGGCTGTTTAACACCTTAAAGGAGAACTCTGGTGTAAAATGGACTTTTGTTGTAGTAAAACATGATAAAAAGTTCTTATCTTTGATGAATAGCACACCTCCGTTCTCCCACAGCGTTCTGAGATCCAGATATTTTAACAGTTCATCCAAACACCCATAAGACTGGGTGATACGGGGCATAATTTACCCTGATAAATTTCTTTTTTCCACTGTTATTCAGCCTCAAAATAAAAAAAAAAACACTGTTTACATCTCATAACGCTAGCTCCGAGTGCCGCCATATTTATGTCGATAATGTCATAGACATACATAAACATAGACTCCTGGTGCTGGCTGCTATGCTATGCGGAGTTTATGTATATATATATATATATTTTTTTTTTTAGTAAGCTTCTTCTGTGATTTATCAGTATGTACTAATTCTCTTAATCAATTATGGGTGTGGCTAATTTTGGGCATAACTTGAACTAAACCAATCAGTGTGCCAGTTATCATTCGTTCTTATCTTAACAGTGCGGCGCTTTTGTGCGTTTTGGCAGAGACGGATACTGACCTGCACGTTCACGCTGTAAAGATACAACAGCAGCTCATTTAAGGGAACAGCAATGTTATTTTATTCTTTATTCTGTTTATTGTTGGGGTAATAGTCTGGTTTGTGCTCTGCAGTACGTCCATGTGTGTAAATGGATTCTGAGGATTAACTGTTGTCAGGGTTTTAATCAGTCAGTGGCGCAACTGGGTTTTCTGGCACCAAAGTAGAAACACGCCAGATATTTACCTGAACAAACCTCACTTCCAAACCACCACACCCATCAGTGTAGATTTATTCCTAAACTCGAAACTACTTTTTTACGCTATTGTAACAGCCTTGGTGCAAGGTGTGAAAATACACTGTTAAAGGGGTTTAAGATAGCAACGAACATCAATGTGCCCTATTAAGGGTGTATGATAGGGCCCCTAGTGTCTATTACTACAGGTGGCAGCTGAGAGGAGAATATACAAAATAAGATACAAGGATTTTGCATAACAGGAATGATATGTAGTAAAAAAAACTGGAAGAAGGAATATCATGCACACTGTTTTAGTTGTACCTCCTACACTGATGTTAACAGACCATACAAGTCTGTCATCTCGATAGCAGCTGTAGTTCCCAGAATCGGCCAATTGGAGGGCAGGAATTCTCAAAGCTCCTCCTCTCTTTATGCTCCGAATTCTCTGGCCGCTCCGAGTCCAGCGCGTCTGTCTTTTAATGGCTCTGGTCACCCGCAGACCCTCGTCCCCGTCCTCATAATCCTCATAGTCTTCATACTCAGCAGTGATACCTGGTGATGGGAGGATATGATGTCATTTTAGTGACACAACAGTGGATTAAATTCATATGAAAGCAGAGAATATTCATATTGCTTATTATTGCCTACAATTTAGTTTGAAATATTTCAGTCAATTGGAAACTGACTTTAACAACAAAATAATCTGATGCACATTTTAAAGCATAATTACTTTTATCAGCTTACATATAATAACATAAATTGTGTATATATATATATATATATATATATATATATATATATATATATATATATATATATATATATATATATATATATATAATAACTATTATTTATAACCAACATTTAACATAGATTTATACAGGTTAACAAAGCACATACAAAGCATTCGGTTGCTATCTAACCAAAGTACTAAAGCCCTACAGCCCTACTAAAGTCATGCGCAGGTATTTAACATAAAGTTTATTAGCAAAGTGGTGAAATTTGCAATAGTTACGTGGGACAGGCATGGTAAAAATCCAAATAGAGCAGCAAGATTCAACAAACCAGAGAGAACAGGTCATAAACAGGTGATCCAAAACAGAGACGGATAGGCAAGGCAAAAGAGAAGCCCAAATAATAAAACAAAGTCTGTAACAAAGCAGCAAACAAAACAAACAAAAAGGGAGCTAGGGATAGCTAGGGATAATCCTCAGAAACAGGGGGTATTTATACAAGGGGACACAGGAAATGCAGCCATTTCCAGTCAGGGGAGCCAGAATGCCGAAGCGTCACGTGATCTGGCTTATCCGGGAGGATAGAATCTGGTGCATTCTGGGAAATGCAGTCTTTAGAGCGAGATCTAGAGTCCAGGACAGGCAGACAGTGAGTCTCCCTGCAGCACTGAGTATGTTTAAACTTGGTAAATGTGTTTAAATCAGTAATAATCACATTAGTATTTACCCTTACCTCGCTCAGAGCTGATCCCCATTTCCATTGTTATGCTAAAAGCTCCTCCCTCTTCTGAGACTCCGCCCACTCTCTGTGGCTGAGTGACTTGTCCGACAGTGAAATCGTTGCTAGGCCTCTTCTGCTGCTCTGTTGTGATTACAGGAGGTTTAACAGTAGAATCAGCAGCAGCACTTTGGAGTTTATTGTAAATTCCAGCGGTATTCGTGTTTTGGGTCGTCTGAGTTGCAGCAGAATTCCTGACTGTGGGATTAAAAGTCCCAGAGGTATCGGTATTTTTCACTTCCTTCTGAGACGTCCTGAGGGCGTCTGTGTCTCCCTGTGTCCCCCCAAATCTGTCCTTCCACTTCGCAGGCATTACTACAGGCACCCCGTCCACAGAGACGTGCCCGCTGCAGTCCAGCACCACCTCACTACCCAGGGTCAAAGCCAGCACGCCTGGAGGAGGCTCTGAGAAAAGAAAATATATAAAGTTAAAAATAGATTTTAATGGCAGTTAAAGGAAACTGTACAGCTGTTCCTCCAGCATCTCAATATTGGCTTTCACATTATGAGTCATTACGAGCTTAAGAGTATAAGAAATATGTTTTTTGTCTGTAATACACTCAGATACAATATATATATATATATGTATACAGCTCTCAATTTCTCTGATTTTGCTATTTATAGGTTTATGTTTGAGTAAAATGAACATTGTTGTTTTATTCTTTAAACTACTAACAACATTTTTCCCAAATTCCAAATTAAAATATTGTCATTTAGATCATTTATTTACAGAAAATGAGATTTGGCTGAAATAACAAAAAAAAGATGCAGAGCTTTCAGACCTCAAATAATGTGAAGAAATCATATTTGGTGCAATAACCTGAAATAACCTGGTTCTCCTCCACCAGTCTTACACACTGCTTTTGGATAACTTTATGCTGCTTTACTCCTGGTGCAAAAATTCAAGCAGTTCAGTTTGGTTTGATGGCTTGTGAGGTTTTCAATTTGGTAAAATCGAATAATTCTTTTCCAGAGCTTTACAGCAAACAGTGTTCAAAGCACAAAAGTCTGAGCTAGAAATGTTTGAAATGTGTTTTTTTTTTTTTGTCTTTTAATGTTTTATCAGCACCTTTGAAAATATATATATTTTTCCATATATATTGGAGTTGATTTAATCAAAACATAATTTTATTACACATATTTAACTTTTTTTTTAAGAAGTTTGTGCTAAATAAAAGCATGTGTAGCACTTTGGGAACAAACTACTTTAGGTACGTTTAATTTTCCAAAATGTCAAGACATGTCAGACTGCCTCAGTATGTCTGTAAGCTCTTAGACTCCAGGGGGACAAAGTACAGTGCGTTTCTTTCTTTTTTCTTTTTAAAATTTTATGAATTTAACTGAATAACAAAAAAAGACAAAAATGTAAAAGAATCTGCCAAATTTTGCATAAAAACTATATTACAAATAGATAGAAAACAATAGAAAGGTTTTTTTTTTATGTGCATTTAGGATGTAAAACAGTCTAAGTCCGTCAGTTTCTGTTCAATGATCCATTTCACATCAAATCCACTCTACATATATATATATATATATTTTTTTGGAAATCCCCTTTAAAGGTCTTTTTTTTTTGGCGTTTTTTCACTCGTCTTAAGTCAGTAACTCTACAGGGGATTGTATGAGTTCTCTGTGTTGCAATAATGTTATTCGCTCATCTCCTGGAATAGAGATGGTCCGTTATTTTGGGCGGGTGTTACAATAAAAGTAATTTAAAAAACATTATTTCCGGGCTTAATGTGTGTGTGTGTGTGTGTGTGTGTGTGTGTGTGTGTGTGTGTTGCGGTTGACTGATTGCACAGATAAACTGCTACATTGCACAATGAAACCCCTCAGTTGTTCTCAGTTCCTTCTTCCACACTAGGTCAGATTCTCTTAGTGAAATAATACAAATGCTTTAAACTATCGTAAAGTAAATTTAAAATAAACTAAAAAAATTTATCCAGTATTATTACCTGTATTAGTATTCATTTCCAAAAAAAAACATTAATTTCCATAATTTCTAATGCAGGAATCTAAATTAAAGGTTTGATCAAATTAAGAAATTTGGCTTCACTTCATAAAAGTATGGCACCACTTTAGATTTTATTTTAATATTAAAAAAGTATTAAGTCGGAGTAATAATATATCACCCCTGTTCTTTTAGTGCTAAATCTACCTTCATTACTGTGCAGTTTTCACAGAGTTCAGACAGTTTTCTTGATTTTGGCGAAAAAAAAATGCAATAAAGCAAATAAAATATATTTTAATGCCACACTAAGTATATTGTTACATTTCCCCCAGTCTGCTAAATTTAGAAAAGTACTTAATTTAGAAAACAAGTTCATATTTATAAAGTTTTAAGAGTTCAGAAATCAATCAGTTTTCATGCATCTTGGCATCATGTTCTCCTCCACCAGTCTTACACACTGCTTTTGGATAACTTTATGCTGCTTTACTCCTGGTGTAAAAATTCAAGCAGTTCAGTTTGGTTTATATATATATATATAATAAAAATAGTAAAATACAGTTTTATTAAAATACTGTATTAAGTATACCTTATATCGTAAAGATTTTTAAAAATATTGTAAAAATCTAGTTTCCTATTGTCTATTCTATTGTAAATATTGTCAATATAATAGTTAATATAGTAATATCAATACTTATCAATACTTAACAATACTACCTATATATATATATATATATATATATATATATATATATATACTGACTGAATATTATTATATATTATATTATATATAACAATGTTATAATAGTTTTTCTAATAACACAGCTTCTATTTTGGAACTGTCTGTTCCTCCTTAAATAGTAAATAGTGCAGCACTTCCATTCTGGTATCTGAAGCTATTTTTTAAGGTGGAACGGATAATTCCCATAATAATTCAACTGCAGCACTAAAAGTAGATTAGGAAACAAATGTAAACTTAAAAAAAATATTATCCTAAGCATATTATCATGTTATAACTTGTTAAAAAACTTATAAACCTGTTATAAACCCTTATTAACTCTCTGTAAGTGATCTCTGTAAATCCTGCTGATCTTTACTAAAATCCCAAGCCCTGACTCATATATTATATATATATGAACAACATTGTTATAATAACACTTAAATATTAAATAGCGCAGCGGTTCCATTCTGGTATCTGAGGCTATTTTTAAGGTGGAACGGATAATTGCAAATAAGAATTTAACTTCAGCACTAAAAGTAGCTTAGGAAACAAATGTAAACTTTATAAACCTGTTATAAACCCTTATTAACTCTCTGTAAATGATCTTTGTAAATCCTGCTGATCCTCACTAAAATCCCAAGCCCTGACTCATAAATTATATATATATGAACAACATTGTTATAATAACACTTAAATAGTAAATTGGGCAGCGGTTCCATTCTGGTATCTGAAGCTATTTTTAAGGTGGAACGGATAATTTCCATAATAATTCAACTTCATCACTAAAAGTAGATTAGGAAAAAAAATTTAACTTAAAAAAACTATTATTTTAAGTATATTACCGTGTTATAACTTTATAAACCTGTTATAAACCCTTATTAACTCTCTGTAAGTGATCTCTGTAAATCCTGCTGATCTTTACTAAAATCCCAAGCCCTGACTCACCTTTTCGAGGACATGCTTCAGCCTGCTGATCACTCCGGACTTTGGCAGTAAACAGGCCGAGCAGCAGCAGCAGAAGCCTCATGGTCACTCAGTCTGCATAACTGGAGCCGTAATGAGCTGAAAGCAGGAACATAAGAAGCTCAGCCAGCAGCTGTGAGAGTGAGAATAACAGGAAGACAGACAGAAACCCACAACACAGACAGAACGACCCCGGGAGAACCGCTCCACAGCCCAGGAGATAAAGTCCAGAAGGGTTCTGGTCCGGTTCTGGCAGTTCTGCTGCTGCTGTGGACTCTAAAGTTTGGTTTTCAGAGTGTGGAGATTGATATGGAGATATGGGCTGGAGATTTCCCCCCAAACCCAGCCCCCTTTGCTTTGCCCTCTCTCTCTCTCTCTCTCTCTCTCTCTCTCTCTCTCTCTCTCTCTCTCTCACTCTCTCTCTTTTTCTCTGTATGTGTTCTTGCGTAATGTTTAACTCCTCCAACAGAACATCAGGACATGAACCAACACTGTTTGTTTGTCAAAGGGCCACAATGGTTAACCTCAACAACAGCTTAACACCATATTACTGCTGCTTCAATTAGATAATCACCAATAAAAAATATGGGCAGCACTTTGCAGTACTAACTGGGAATGAATGGGTTTTGGACCTAGACCTTAATTATTTTACTATTTTATAATTACTATATATAAAAATACTACACTCATTGTTTCGATAAGCTTCTGCAACATCACAAGATTTATTTCAATCCAGTGTTTTTTATTTAAAAATTTATTTAACTCTTTCAATCCATGTGTGAAAATGATGATCTCATGCTCCCTGAACCACTCAGGCAGCGTATAAGATTTAAGACCACACCAAAATAATATTTTCAAGCTTCATAAAGCTTATTTTATTTGTCGTCACCCTTGTCCACCCTGTTATAACAAGCTGCACAACTGTGTGGATATTTTTTGTAAGAAATTAGCATTTTAATGAAAATGTGGTTGACCTAGTTTAACAAATATATTGACATTTTGTTTAGATTTTTAAAGAGTTCAACTTATATATGATAAACATAGTCAAATATACACAATACCATTATAGTAACACACATATATACAGCTCTGGGAAACGGGGAAAGCTGAACTGCTCGAATTTTTGCACCAGGAGTAAAGCAGCATAAAGTTATCCAAAAGCAGTGTGTAAGACTGGTGGAGGAGAACATGATGCCAAGATGCACGAAAAAAACTGTGATTAAAAACCAACCAGGGTTATTCCACCAAATATTGATTTCTGAACTCTTAAAACTTTATGAATATGAACTCGCATTTTTTTTGTTATTTCAGCCATTTCTCATTTTCTGTAAATAAATGCTCTAAATGAGAATATTTTTATTTGGAATTTGGGAGAAATGTTGTCTGTAGTTTATAGAATAAAACAGCAATGTTCATTTTACTCAAACATAAACCTATAAATAGCAAAATCAGAGAAACTGATTCAGAAACTGAAGTGCTTTCTTCATTTTTTCCAGAGCTGTATATATAATTCAGATTTGACTGATGAAGGTGCTGGAAACAAGAGTGCAAAAGGCATAGAGTATCGAATCGGATGCTCATTTCAGAGCCTCATTTTCCATTATGAGCACAAGTAAATGAGCATCGATGTTCTCATTTCTAACACAAAAGCTTCAGAATTCAAAGAGAGAGATCGACACAAAGGACGTTTCCTTCTTAAAGAAGGCATTAACGATTTTATTAACATTTTATCCAATTCCCATCAACTCCTCTATAAGGATGAGGCTCATCCACAGCTCTTAATACGTCATTTTGAACACTTTGAAAAGGGGCGACCACGGGTCATTAGCTTTAGCTGGTTCTGCTGGACTCTATTATTGCAATAGACAGCTATATGCCTACACACAGAGCAAACACAACTACACAGACGCACAGAGTCAGTCCAGGTGGAGCACCTCTCAATTTCTGTCTTTTCATCCACAGAGGAAAAAGCATGGCGGTTCGGTGGGCGATTATAGACATGAACACGCACATACAACAGTTATGGATTCCGTTCAGCACGTGTATCTAAGGCCACGTATAGATTCAGACTGTTGGTGGGATGCGTTTGATAGCTCTTCATGGTGTGACAATCTTTTTCCAGTTCAGTCCACTGGGAAACAGAAGAGCAAAATTGAGTTTCTGTAACTTCAGCAGTCCAGCTCAACAGTGCAGTAGAGGTTTTTAGCTCAGAGCACCAATATGGTGTAAAAAAGATCATGAATGAAGACGTAGAGTGAGAGTTTTACTCAGTTCAGTTCAGTTCAGAGTTCTGTTCACGTTCTCACAGAGAACTACAGCTTAAAAGTGCTGCTCTCACTGGTCCACGGCCATCACTGGAGCTGCGACTGGATTACAGGGTCGTCTGTCGTCCAAAAAAATCATAAGCTTTTCTGGTTTATAAGACTGTTAACAACACTTAGCTGATGTCTGAGGTAAGAAAAAAAATACTGTCCCCGTGTTTCTCAATGAGAAAAATACTGAAAGACACCAAAATTAAATTTGAAATTACACAGCCTTAAAGTTTAAAGAAAGAAAGATAGAAAAACTGTAAGTTTCGTAGCCTGACACAGAAAAGTAAGAAAGAAATATGGACAAAAAAATGATAAAAAAAAGAAAAATAAAAAAAGCAAGACTGACTATTATTCTATGAAGAAATAAATATCACAAAATACATATAGCAAGACAGACTAATTTCAATTTCAATTTCAATAAAGAAAAAAGAATCATAGAAAGAAATAGAAAGAAAAACATTTTGCTGACATCCTGTTTTTCTCCTAAAACAGAAAGACGAACAGAAGAACAAAATGAAACTGACTTCGTTTTTATAAGGAACAAATAAAAAAGAAATACAGCAAAAAGTAAAAAAAGAAAGGAAGAAGTATAGAATGCGGGAAAAACAAAGCAAAAAAGCCACAGAATCAGCAATTCATCACAGTCAAGTCAGAATATTATGGCCTCACAGGAGAGAAAACCACCACAGAGCGGCTATTATTATTTTTTAGTATTAATATTATTATTATATTTTTGGGGTGGTTATTCTTAGCACTGCAGTGATTAGCATGGTGGTGGTGTATGAGGTGTAAGTGTGTGTTAAGCTGGTGGTACAGTGAGTGGATCAGATACAGCAGCAGTGCTGCTGGAGTTTTTAATACAATGTGTTTAATCATCCCTCACTGTCCTCAACTTACAGCTGTTCCACCTTGTAGATAAAGCTGTTGGCTGGATATGTCAGATTGCAGGGTTCTTGCACCATTTTACAGTCAAATTTAATGCTTTTTAAGGCCTTTTTAAGACATAGATAAATATAATTTTAGGCCCAAAAATGTAGACATAATTCTTAATATTAGCTAGCACTCCACTAACCTTAGTTCTCTCCCTGGTAATGTTAGCTAGCTCCCCGCTAATGTTAGCTAGCTCTCAATTGACCTTTGTTATCTCCCCGCTAATGTTAGCTAGCTATCGGCTTACCTTAGTTCTCTCCCTGGTAACGTTAGCTAGCTTCACACTAATTTTAGCTAGCTCCCCGATAACCTTAGTTCTCTCCCTGCTAATGTTAGCTAGCTCTCCCTTTACCTTAGTTCTCTCCCTGCTAATGTTAGCTAGCTCTCCCTTTACCTTAGTTCTCTCCCTGCTAATGTTAGCTAGCTCTCCCTTTACCTTAGTTCTCTCCCTGCTAATGTTAGCTAGCTCTCCCTTTACCTTAGTTCTCTCCCTGGTAATGTTATCTAGCTCCCCGCTAATGTTAGCTAGCTCCCCGCTAACCTTAGTTCTCTCCCCGCTAATGTTAGTTAGCTCTCCCTTTACCTTAGTTCTCTCCCCGCTAATGTTAGTTAGCTCTCCCTTTACCTTAGTTCTCTCCCCGCTAATGTTAATTAGCTCACATTTTAAGACTTTTTAAGGACCCGCAGGATCCTTGGATTGGGGGACTATTCTATTTAGTCCAGCTGTGACACTGAAGCGTTTAAAAACTCCAGAAGCACTGCTGCTGTATCTGATCCACACTCACTGTATCAGCTCAACACACACTAACACCTTATACACCACTACCATGCTAATCAGTGCTAATCACTGAAGTGCTGAGAATAATGACTCACCACCTAAATAATAATATTAATTATAATAATAATAATTATAATAATAGCTGCTCTGTGGTGGTATTCTATCCTTTGGGGTTCTGAGCATCGAGAAATAGATATAGGACTACAGCCTGTAATTATAGAACTACAATATGCCCTATACAATCAGTGGATCTGATAAGAAACAAGGAGGTGTCCAAAACATTTTGATGTACAGGAGATAAATTATAAAATAAAACGTGAAACAAAAAGTCATCTTTAAACACGGGTCAGTAATACAGAATAAAGGACAGTTGAGGTGATATGTAGGATATTTGGTTGGAGTTTGGTTGACTCCAGTTGCTGAAAATGTCTTCCAAGTGTTGCAGCGGACATTATATAATCTTTCACTATTAGACAGTTGAAGTGAAGTCACATATCACAGTCCCAGCTAAGGGGGAAAGCCCTTAATGTTGTGACACAGAGGAACTTTCCCTTCTTGATGGATCTCTGAGATCCTTCTCGCTATGAAAAAAGACATTGAATAGAAAACATTTAGCAGTCAGGTTTGTGTAGGTGGCAAAGCTCTGAAGATTTCAGCCTTATTTATAGCGGCAAACTTGCCAAAAATCTCCATTTCAGTTCCCCCTTTAGCCAAAGTTCAACCAAGATAGAAAGTTTGCATCTTTAGATTTACACTGAAGCTACGAGGCTAATGTAGCTAAAAACTGGAGTTAGAAAGAAAATCGCAGCATTATTTTAACCGCAGGCATATTACTAAAGCAGCAAGGACAACCAGCTTATTTTATTATTTAATTTTTTATAAATATAGCTTTATGCCACTCCTGATGCAAACATTATTTTTTTTTAATTTGGTAAAATCAAAGAAACTATTTATTTAAATAAATAATTCTATCCAAAGGTCACTGGATAGCAGTGTGTATGATATCCCTGGTAACATCCACATCTGTATTACTATAAGTATTTGTGTGTTTAAGGTCTGATGTATTGGATACCAGATGGACGAAACATTAGATTTCATATTCCTGAAGTTGTGCAGTTATAGCATTTAACAGTCCTTAAACTACAGTGTCATGTGTGTATCAGTAATACAGCTCTGAAAAAAAATAAAATAAAAGAGACCACTTAAAAATGATGAGTTTCTTAGATTTTACTAAATCAAAAAAATTGAATTTTTGCACCAGGAGTAAAGCAGCATAAAGTTATCCAAAAGCAGTGTGTAAGACTGGTGGAGGAGGAGAACATGATGCCAAGAAGCATGAAAACTGTGATTATAAACCACCAAATACTGACTTTCTTTATGAACTTTCTTAAAACTTTATGAACATGAACTTGTTTTCTTTTTTGCATTATTTGTATAAGTCGGAAAAAAGCATACAGTTCCTTTTTAGCCACATTAGCCACACAGCTTGAGTAAGAATCTAAAGAAACAAAATTTACAAAGCATGTCTTGTTGTGTCTTGGCTGGCTACAACATTTGCGTTTAGAGGGGTTTCACAATGTGTGGAAAGTGTTTGGCACACAAATCAATACTCCAACGTCTAATACTGTTTCGTAAATAAATTCTGTATTTAGATAAGCTGGAAAGCCTCTGTACTAATTCTTTTTTTCCATCACAGCATTGATTGAAAACTGGTATTGTGGCAACCTTATAACATTAAATAGATGCTACAAAAGGTTCTTACAGGGATGCTGTAGGAAAACTACTGTTCCTTTCTTTTAGAAAACATGTATGTATTGTATAGATCTGTATGAGTGTAAAGAACCTTAAAAGAACCTCTGAATTGTTAAAGGGAACGTTTTTTTAAACGTTTAAATCATTTACATCATCAGGTGAAGGTTCACATTCAAGCATTTGTAGGTTCTTTACACTCAAAGATCTTCATTAACAATTCTTTGGGAAAGCAATAGTGATTCTCAAAGCAGGCATCTCTTAAAGAACACTTTGTACCACCTTAAGAAGGGGTGTCCTATTTTATATGCAAAGGGTTACGTGGCTGCAGGTACAGGGGTTGGAACAGGGGCTGAAACTGAAACACCTGGTTTTAGAGCACAATAATTGATTGTGGTGACGGACAGTTCTGGTGGAAACAGGAGAGTTGAGGTGCACATTGAATTCTGCGTGATTTGATCAGCCGTGGTTTTATGTTTTTTGGATACAATCCGGGTTAGCACCCGAACATCCCTTTCAGACAGCTTCCTCTTACAGCGTCCACAGTTAATCCTGTTGGATGTGTTTGGTCCTTCTTGGTGGTATCTCGCTGACATTACCCTGGATACCGTGGCTCTTGATGCATCACAAAGACTTGCTGTCTTGGTCACAGATGCTCCAGCAAGACGTGCACCAACAATTTGTCCTCTTTTGAACTCTGTTATGTCTCCCATAATGTTGTGTGCATTGCAATATTTAGAGCAGAACTGTGCTCTTACTCTGCTAATTGAACCTTCACACTCTTACAGCTCTTACTGGTGCAATGTGCAATTAATGGCCAAAAAGATTTAACACCAGGCTGCTCCAATTTAGACATGAAACCTAAAATCCCACACTAAAATGATGACAGGTGTTTCCGTTTCATTGTCCAACCCCTGTATTTATTCTAGTCAAGCAGAAGCTTGTGTGATTGATTTAATAGTTTGAAGGCTGATAAAACAAGTTAAAGAATAAAAACCTGTAGCCACACCTTAGCTTAGCATGGATAATACTGGACATCCCTGGTGTTTTAACAGTAAGTAGGACTGTAAAGACAATAGGTAGGACAATCTTTGATTGACTATTGGACGAATTACTGTTTTACAGCTATAACATTTTTCTTCTTTACTTTGGACATATAGTATAATATATTTGTATGTATTTATCTGTTTGTGTTTGTGTCTGTGTGTGAGTGTCTATCTATCTTTAAGCCTGTCGTCAAATCAGGCTTCACCAGTCGGCTCCTCCTCATCGCTAGTCGCTATGGCTGCTTGTCCTCGGATGAAAAAGACCATTTTCAGCATCCTTGAATGCAAATAAGATTCCCACAGGTCGGTGTACCAATGCCTGCACCTCTCACTCGCCACTTGCTATTTCCTCAGCAGTGATTGGTGGACCTGGGCTGCTGGCACCACTGATCCGAGCTCCCGCCCCCTTTAAGCCTGGCGCCATTTCCTAAAAAAATAAATAAATAAAACAATAAAAAAAGAACACAGAGTTTTAGAGTACTGATGAAACATTACCTGCTAAATAAAAGGCAGAAATGCCCCTCAGACAGCTGCATCCTGCCACACGCTTATCTTGTAGTTGATCATCTCGGAAAGAAAGGCTGTTATTCATTTCCTCTCATTCAGACCCATCAGAGACTCTGCTGTTAAAAGGACGTTGCAGGACGGTTTCCTCTTTATTTAAATTACCTGGAACCATATCAACCTGTGGCAGCCATGGGTGTGCATGTCTACCTGGAATTAGTATCTCAAAAGTGTCAAAAGTCATTAAATAAAATAAAATAAAATAAAATTAAATTAAATTGTGATCCTTTTAATGTGTGTCCATACCCCCAGAAGAGCTTAGATTCTCTGCCCGGGCTAAAAAAATGGTTTGTGAGTAGAAGTATTTTTTTATGCTATTTTTATTTTAAATTAAGGTATGGTGTAATAATCACAATATAGCAAAGTATAAAAATCAAACTGTGTTAGAATGTTATAATCATGCAGCACCTTATGCATTGTAGCGCTGTGTGTAGCTACTAATAGTAATACTATATTTTTATATAGGCTATAAGCTCAAAATAAAAAAGTTTGTTTATTTAGAAAGTATTTTATATTCTTGAACCATGTTAAATTGTTTTTAATGATAAAAATATTTTTTTTATTAGTTTATCTTTTCTTATTTATTTATTTTATTTATTTATTTATTTTATTATTACAATACGATTATTTCTTATCATTCTTAACATTTTACTTTACTCTTACTATTATCTTTTTACTTATTTTACATATTTATACATTTTTTACTTTTTATGTGTCAATTCGTTTTTATGGTTTTACATATATATTTTATTTATATATATTAATCGCTGATTTTAAATTAGTACTTCTTTTTTTAGTACTCTTTCTTTTTTTTAAAATAAACCTTATTATTTTATATTTATTATTAAATGTTTTTAATCCCTTTGATCTTGTAAATGAGGGTCAAAATGAGGGTGTTTTTTCTGAGTGAAAATTAAGGTTGATTGATTGAAATTAGAGTCATTCAGACATCATTCTTGTAGCCTAATTTCCGATGTATTATCTTTAAATAATAGCTCTTCTTCAGTGTTGCAGTGTTAATTCATTATAAACAGATTTCACTAAACATTCAAACAGTCTAAAATGTTTATTTAATTTTATTTAAATGCTTAGTTTTAATGCTCTACTTACTAAAAAATGTCGGGTTTAAATCGGGCTCGGGCTCAATAATGGTATTTTACAGGGTGGGTCGGGCTGGATTTTTTGGGCCCGATCTAAGCTCTAACACTCCGATGTTTACAGACTTCTAATAAAAACCCAAACAGACTGTTCTGTTCTGAATTGTGGATATCATGTCTTAAGGTCTTAAAGAAAAATACAAAAGCAAGTGCTTGTGTTCACCTGTGTC
Organism: Astyanax mexicanus; assembly: GCF_023375975.1. Lineage (NCBI taxonomy): Eukaryota > Metazoa > Chordata > Actinopteri > Characiformes > Acestrorhamphidae > Astyanax > Astyanax mexicanus. Next base: position 1,986,166 of record NC_064413.1, read on the forward strand.
ACCTGTGGACTGCATCCTCCAGTCTCCACCTGCGCACCATTCAGAGCCACATTCAGCTGCTCATCATTATGGCTCTTGATGAGGGTGGGGTCACTGTTCACTTTTCCCGCCTCGTCTAGAGTAGTTTCAGGAGGACCGCTCAGGGAAGATGATGTGGAGAGAGGCGGGGCCAGTGAGGGGGCGGGGCTGCTGTTTCCAGTGGGCGGAGTGTTGTATGCGTTTGTGACAGGGGCGTGTTTTTTCTTGCGCAGCGTGTCGATCCAGATGGCGCTGTGGCGAGAGGCGAACGAGGCCAGGGCGAGCGAGCTGAGGCGCATGTTCTTCCCCGAGGTGATCAGCTCCCCAAACCCCTCCTGATGAGCGAAGGCGTAACCCGAGCGACGGGAGCCGCCCCGGCCCAGCCGGCCCATAGCGCTGCCTCCTGATCCACCGACTCCGCCCACCCTGCGCCCCGCCCGCCCGCCGGGCTTCCACTTCTTCTGCTGCACCAGCTGAGTGTAACGCACCTTCAGTGAGACAAGGAGAGAGGGGAAATCAGTGCCTGTGCCATATCGTATCGTACACAATAATATTGCAAACATTTTTGAATATCGTGAACGATATTGTTATACCCTGAAATATCGTGCCATAATATCACCCACCCCTAATTATCACATCAGGGTACTACTTTTTGGCTGTTTTTAGCAAAAGAAAAAATCACACTGTTTTAATTTCCCATTATATATCTACTAGAGACTATAGGTTATATCTGTCCAGTATAATTTATTTTACTTTAATCCTGAATATATGGAGATTTTTTAAGTGCATTATTATTATTAGTATCATGACATCATTCTGGATCATTAACTTTTGTAACAAATCTGATAAAATAGTTGTAATTTTTAATATCTCAGTTAAGGGTGTGCCATTTCATATTGAATGCAATAATATAATTTAATTTTAATTTTGTTGCAGTAGTGTTTTCTTAAAAAAAAAAAAAAAAAAAAAAAAAATCAGTGTTTTGTCATATTGCTAAAATACCATGAAATATCGTGATATTATTTTAAAGCCATATCGCCCACCCCTAGCTGGAATACACACATCCATAGTCTTGGGAATAGGCCAAAATATGTACACACACACAAGCTGACGCTGATGCTTCTAGCTAGAATAAAAAAAAGGCACAAGCTATTTGCACCCATATATACAATACGTATCGGTGTGTCCTACTGTTAATAATAATAATATTAATAAAAATAAGTCCATTTATCATGACATTTCCACACAATTAATAAAAGTAAAAACTACCAGATTCAAAGTATGCATAAATAAAAAGAATACAATAAAAATTGAGATACAACTCGAATCTCTCTTTTTTACTAACTTACACCTAAATATTAGTTTTGTTTAAATACACTGGCCATTTTAACATCTAAGAACATATCTACCCATATGATTCATCTTCTTTCTAAAGTTCACTAAATAATAAGAGGCTTGGCATTGCCTAGCTACCACTTTAATGTATGAATCCCAGGCTCTAACTGGTATTTAGCTGTATTATTATTTATTATACAAGCAAATAAGATGTTTACAGTCATTAGAGTAAACTGCATTGCAAAGTGAACTAGCTCATCCTAGATGAAAAGTCTGAAGTTAGCTTTTGGTGAGAGTGTGAAATTGCACCGAAGATGCTAAAAAGTACTTTAAAAACATCTGATGGAACCAAATTCTGCTCAACATTTGAATTAGAATTTGAGTATTTATTCTCCCTTGAATTCGTTGGTAGACACTTTTATTCTTTTTTTTATTAAGCGTTGTAATTAGCCTCCCTGTGTTGCAAATGCTACATGTACCTGGGTGCAAATAGTCACGTACATAAAATTAAAAAAATATGCCCTGGCCTGATCTGAAGGTTGCCAGTCCTACTGCCTTGTTTTTTAAATGTCACAATCAGCTCTAGCTGGGGTAAAACATTATCTTTTTATTTGATTAGCCCCCCCTTCTGTATATTTACAGATGTTTCTACAGCTGTATTGACATACGTGTGTAACATGGAGGAGGCAGGATGTAAGCGCAAGTCAGGTTTATTCTCCATATTTACAAAATAAACTAACAAAACACTAAGGAAGAACTATAAAGAAAAAGGTTACTGAAACAAACACTATACACCAGAAGATAAACTAAAAGACTGAAACAAACAGGCCAAAATAACAAAGAAACTAACTACATAAAGCAAACCTGGAAAACTGAAGACAAAAAACACAACAGGTCTGAGGCTAAACAAAACATTAAAACACGATCTGGAAAGATTAACAGGACACGGTCAAACAAAAAGCACGACAGAGAACAATGGATCACATGAGGTATTTATACACAGGCACACACTAGGGACACCTGTGGAAGTAATGAGGGGGCGGAGTTACAAATGAGACACAAGGTGACAACACTAATGGCTTGGGCAGGGCTAGGGCGGAGACAGAACAATAACAAAACAATGCCATGTGCTCAAAAAAGCACATGGCTGGAAACACAAGACAGGAAAACAGGGCAGGAGCACAGAAAACCAAAAGAGGGAAAAACACAGGACAGACACAGGCTAATATGTGACAACGTGGGCCTGAGCAGACCTTTTCCAAGCACTGACTTATGTTAAAAGTTCTGATCTGGTAAACAGGATGTGACGTCCTCGGTGTGAAAGGCCAGCTGCTTCTTCTTTTCTTTTCTAACATATAAAAGTTGTTATAAACTATTGGCATTACAGCTACCAAGATAATGGACCAGCGCAGCAACTAGAACTTCTTAATTTAGGAGTAGCTGGGTCTCAGGGTCACTGATTGCATGGTTGTGGGTTTGATTCCCACGTTATCATGCTTAATTCTGCACTCTGACTCAGGCATTCCCAGCTGGGATACGGAAAGCGAAGAATTTCTCTGTTTTGACCGTTTGTTTGTTCCTTGGAAAAGTGTTAAAATAGAAATGCATTTTTTTTGGTGAATCCTCTGGTGTTTTGGGCTGTGGTCAACCCCTTAGTCACACGTGAATGCATACACAGCTATTAAGCATTAACAAACACACATACACAACACATATACACTTACGGTGTCTGCGAGCTGGGGTTTGAGGTCCAGTTTGAGGAAGCGGAATGCAAGCACAGGTGCAATGCAAATGACTGTAGCTAATGCAATCGTCAGCCACACCACTGGCTGTGCCAATGTATTGTGAGCACTTCCTAAAAAAACACAAACAAACAGACAGTATTTCACTCCAAAGTTGCGTCCAGTTTACCACAAGAGAAAAATAACTTCCCATTTACATGTTAATAAACAGACACTGGTAGAGGTTTAACGGTGTAAAAAAAAAATCACGGTTTGGTTCACACCACGAAATAAACCCCACAATATCGGTATGTCGTGCAACTATTATAATGCTCTATATATTGTTATATAGTATTCCCCCATAAGGTAATTAACAATTAAATTACAGTCTGTTCTGCATTAAACAGTGAAATGTAAACTTTCACATTGGTCATATTTTGATCTAGTCTGAAAAGAAGCTTTTATGTTTATTGTTGTAAAATGCAAAATTGAATACAAAACAAAGTTGTGCAATAATAGGAGTGTTATAATTTGTTTAATATACTGTAGGCCAGTGGTTCCCAACCTATGGGTCGCGACCCAACCTATGGGTCGCCAAAGATCCACGATGGGCCGCGAAGCCCTCTTGATTTTAAGGGGTTTAATTTTAATACTATATATAGTCTAGGGTAAGCAAAATTCGCCGCGCTGCGCTGCGCTCTCTCTGTCTCTCTCTCTCTCTGGCGCGCGCGCGGGCGCTCTCTCCGGCAGCGCGGAGCTGAATTCAGCGCGAGGCTGAATATAATAATATAAGAATATAAAACTCAGTTTAGTTAAATAAATGAAAATGAGTGAGGGCCTGTAAAGTTAATCAATTATTGTCCAATATTTGGACAGGTTGAGGTTTTGGGGAGCTGTTTTACTGATTTGAAACTGAAACTGAAACTGATATTATTCTTTTTTTTATTTTTTTTTTATATAAATTATTTTTTATTCATTTTAAATAGTTGTATTATTTTATTGATCTAATTATTTAATTATTATTTTTTTCTTCATAAGATAAAAATTCCTTATGTTTTATGTATCAATTTTTACTTTTTTACGTGTTTATTTTATTCATCTATAGTAAATGTCAGTTTTTATTTGTCATTTCTAACCCCCCCCCCCCCAACCCAATTATACACTTACATCTTTTACATTTGGGGGGGAAGGGGGGGGGGGGGGGGGTTGTTATGTTGGGTCACCAAAGCTTACAATGGTAAAAATATGGGTCCCTGAAGAAAAAGGTTGGGAACCACTGCTGTAGGCTATATTTAAACAAAGCTTAAAAGCCAATATCTCCCAAAAAAGAGGAAAACAGCTTTGGCAGTAGGTAGGAATAGCTGGCATTCTGCATAAAATATTAACTTTACTTACTTCATTATAACAACAGAGCTTAAATATTGCATTATGCTGTATTACACTCTTCAGTATGTTTATAAAAGGTGACATTACCTTCTATTGAAAATACTCAAATAAATAATACACACAAAAAAATCAACCTAATGCATATACAAAAGGCAACACAAAACTGAATAACGTCTCCTGGTGTGCAAATGCAAAATAAAATAAATCAAATATTAACAAAACGTGTGCATTTAGGAGCAATGTATCACATTTGTCATTATTTTAAAAGGATCATGTAAACATCCACAGATCAAGAATTACATTATGACCACCTCCTTGTACCTACAAAAAACAGGCCTCAGTGTTTTTCTCTCACCCAGGAAGTGGAACTGCTTGGGGAAGATGTTGAAGAGGACGCTGGAGTGCATGGTGAAGAGGATGGTGAAGTACGCGGTCAGAGAGCCCCACACGAAGAAATGGTTAATAGCAGTCCAGAAGCCTGTATCCAGAGAGATCTACACACCACACACACACACACACACACACACACACACACATACAGCAATAGCAATAGTTAAACTGAGGTATAGCATGATTCAGTTTTACTCATATGTCCATTACTATTTCTGAAAATCATTAACAGGGACTCCAGATTAGATCATAGTTTCACTGGATAAGATTAAGCAGCGAGGCTTTTCCCAAAAGCTTTATAATATATTTTATTATCTAGTTCTTAGGAAAGCTTGTGTTATAAATGAGTGTTTCCCAAAGCTACTAAAATACTATGTGAAATTGCTTATTCACAAAGTACTTTTTAAGGAAGTCAAGAGAAAATCCAGAGAGTAATAAAACTGATGGAAACGGAAAAAGGGAATCTGCTTGCTTCATCAGGGTTCATACATGTTTGAACCAATAAATTTCCATTATTTTTTCCTTCAAGACAAATTTTCATTACCATAAATGATTTTTAAAGTGCAGACACGGAAAATAATATCAAAAATCAACTTAAACTACAATTAAAATTGATAATAGTAGGCCTAAATTAATCAGATAAAATGTTGAAACACAATTTTTTATAATAAAACGTGTGTTAGCATTTCTCCATTGATAAACTTTTAAAAGCACAAACATTTGTAGATCAAATTTACATGACTTTTCCAAATATTATTTTTATTTTTCCAAAACTTATCCAGGCCTGGAAATTTTTATTGTTAATAATGGAAAATAAATAAATATCTGATCACAAAAAGAAAAGAAAAGAAAAGAAATAAAAACAGAGCAATTATAATTATCAAACTAATGTAAAAGGTTCTTACCAAAGTACCAATTTAACTGCAGCCTCCTTCAGTTAATTAATAATACATTACAAAACCACAGCATTTACTCCCAGTAACTTCAAAAAAACTTTGATTTCAAGCAAAAAACTGTTGTTTTAACAGATGTGTAAAGTGGATGAACTGACCTGCACGCTGACAACGATGACGAGGGCGGTTGCCGTGGTGACGGCGAATGTCTGGTAGTCAGCGAGGGCGACGCCGTTGCTCTGGGTGGCCTGGGACAGAGTGCCGTACGGGATGAAGAACAGAACCACGGAGGTGTAGATGCCCTGAGCGATGCAGATGAAAAACTCGCGCTTGTTAAACAGTAGGTTCAGCTGACCCGGCTCATAAAGCTTTGGGTACTCCAGACTCCGCTGCTCAGGAACGTCCTGACAGAGAGGGAAAGATGCAATCTCAGACTAAAAATGAGCATTTTAACTATTTTTTTGTCTGCACTGTGTATTCACTGTGTTTTTACAGGTCTGATAACAATCCATTGTATGAATACCTGGTCGAAGATGCCCATGGCCAGGACAGGCAACGATGTGTATACAATATTATACAGAGTGATGAAGTACTGGTCATACACCGTCTAAAAGAGACAGAAAACATATCATGGAGAAAAAGTTGGAGGATGGAGAGCTCTGGTTCTACAGGGCTAGATTTTGGACCAGTTAGAAAACAACCTTTAAAGTATTAAAGAAGTAGAAGTATAGATACTAGTTTTTTTTAAATACTTCTGTAGAAGTTGAAGAAGTATAGAATGAAACTTTTTACTCTTTAAGTAAAAGAGTAAAAGTACTGGTTTTAAAACTACTTAAAGTATAAAAGTAAAAAATGAAGCCTTTTTTTTTTTTTTAAGTGGGTCACGACTTTTCTCTGACCATGATATACATGTGGGTCTAGTATATTACACTACAGTACTCTGGACTATAGCCACCACCCTTCATTGGCTCCTTTACCTGGGCGGAGAAGCCACAGAAGAAGCCGAACCAGAAGTGCACCATGGTGAAGGCAAAGTTCTTGTAGAAGAAGTAGCAGAGGAAGCGGCACATGCGCAGATAGGACCAGCGGCCGTGAACCAGCAGCAGCCGCTGCAGGAAGCGGAACTGGGAGAAGGAGTAGTCGGACGCCAGCACTGCCTGGATGCCCTCCTGACCGCTGATGCCCACGCCGATATGAGCCGCTGGGGAGAGAAAAGAAGAAATGTGCAGGAAGACCTTAGTTCAACCTGTCTTTCTGTTATTCTAATTATGTTTAATCACTGTTTTAAGTTTCAAGTTAGGCCTGATTAATTAAACACCTTGAGTTAACTCAAAGCAGTTTCTCAGGGGGTTCTGGGGTAATTTTCACTTTTATGGGGGTTTTTATCCTCTGTGATTTTATTCCTGTCCAGAACGATCATAAACTTGTTTTTCTCAGACGTCCTCTGAGATAAAAAATGACAGTCTGAATTATCTACTGTTTTTCTCTGAACTCTGTGCACCTCCGGTAATTTTAGTCCCGTCCGGACGCACATCTCTTGCGTTTCATCAACTCACGTTTAATAAAATAGCTATTTGTGCACTGCCGCGCACCGTAATTACACTTTGGGCGCGCTCCGTTTCCATGGAGATCAGCGTTAAAAACACAACAGCGAGTGGAAATGGAGGAGCTACTGAACGCCGTGATGAGGTCATGTGACAGAGTAAGTCTAAAAACTCACTGGTAATCCTGTTTTTTAAGTTTTATCACTGAGTAGAAGTGTGAAATATTTTTCAGAGACATCCTTCTGCATCTCAGTGTGGTCAACAATACATCTTGAGCCACAAAATGTTATAGCCTAAATGATCTCCAGCTATGACTGATTAAACATTGTGTAAAATAATATTCTGTCGACTCCTCCCCCTCAATTTACTTGCTGTTTATTCTTAGCTGTTGGTTTAAACTCCCTATATCACATGATGTTTCCAGCTTAGGAGGCTTTTGACAGTGAAGCAAACTTAATGAGCAGCAGTTAGACTGTAGCGCCACCCTAAAGATTTAAAATTGCACTATATAAAACACATTTTTGAGTAAATTTACTGAGTAAACCTTTATTTTTTAGACAAAGTACAATTGTACATGGCCTCATGGCTCTAAAGTGTCTAAACAGTCTAACATTCTGATCAGAAGTCTGATACAGTACAGTAGTGTCCTGCAGTGTGATGAGTAAAGGGCCTCACTGCATACTGCAGTCTCAGTAGATTCTGTGATTCTCACAGATAGATGATATTCTTACGTCAGACTCTGTAATCATTTAGTTGCATTACCAGAACTGAGCCTGATCACTAGAGACTATAGGGTCAAACGTCTCCTCAGTGTCTAATGGCAGCTGCTGTTTATGGGAGCACGCAGCCGAAAAAATAAAGAGGAACTATGTTGAAACTAATGTTACAGGACGAAGCACAGAGGCCTGGCGGTAATATCACTGCCAGCGGCTTCTGTAGTAACGGCATCCTTATGAAACATGGTTGTGACATGATGAGAATTCTGAGACGTGTTTTCTTCCCGAAGCAGAAGGAAGTGAAGAACAGAGAACATTCAGCAATGTTTACAGGCTGGGCCAGACAAAGAGCAGTTCAAAGAAACAACTGAAAAGCCCAAAATTGCCTTTAAATTCAGATTCATAATGAATAAACTACCAAACTTAAGCTCTGTAACCAACAGTGCCTCCACCATGTTTGACAGACAATGATTGTAGACTTCCTTCTTGTGACTTCTTGGTGTTTCTGCCTTGACTAGATGCTATGATTTTTTTTTTTTATGACAGGCAACAAAGCAACAGGCGACCATTCATTTCCTATGGAAGGAATGGATTGGAATGGATTGACGGATCTTGGTGCAGTGCTAAGAATTCTGAGATCTGAGTTCCTCCTGATTCCTTGAATGGTTTAAAGCATTACGCACTGTAGAGGGAGAAATATGAAAATAGCTTTTTTTTATTGCAAAAATTATTAGGTCTGTTTGTTATTTTTTAACACTGTTTTTGCTGGAGTTCCAGCTAAAAGAAGAACTATTCGTTTTTTTTTAACAATCTTGATCTTTACACATTTACTGTAATTAAACTACAATGTACAATATATATTTAAAGCAACTATTCAGGCCCCAATTATCGTGTTTTTAGCGTGAGCACTGGAAGTAAAACACAAAAAAATAAAATAAATAAATAAATACACAAAAAAAAGTTATTGCATTTTGGTCTGTTATGCTTTCTAGTTTTAACAGTTGGGCCATGATGTGTCAATCAGCTTTGCAATCAAGCTGCCGGCGCTCAGAGGGAGCACAATTGGCCCTGCTCCCTCCGGGTGGGTAGATGGCGCTCTCTCCCCACATCACTCCTAGGGTGATGTCTGCAGCACAGGGCGTCTGTGAGCAGATGTATCAGAACCGAGTCACTGTGCTTTCCTCCGAGCAATAGCGCTGTGATGCTAGTCGGTAATGCTGCATCAGCAGCAGCTCAAAAAGAGGCGGAGTCTGACTTCACATGTATCGGAGGAAGCATGTGTCAGTCTTTACCCCCCTGAAGTGTTGGGGCATCACTAGTGATAGGGGGAGTCCTAGTGAGTGGGTTGGGTAATTGGCTGTGTAAATTGGGGAGAAAATGGGAAAAATTAGAAATAAAATTATAGAAACTCCCTATTCTATGTAGTATTGCTCCTTTCATGCATACTGCTTTTGTACCAAATTATGATTATAATACTCGCTAGTTGACATCCCCTGTTTGAAGTCATCATCATTATTTTGTTATTTTTAAATGTGTTACAGGTCTGAAAATGCTGGAATGGGTGTATAGTCACAAATAAAATGAATTTGGACAGATAAAGCATAAAATATTGTGGGTTCATACTGTCTGTAATCAAGTTAAAGTCAACAATGAAACAATGCATTATCTGCTATATCTGTGAGGGGATTTCTCCTTTAGAGATGCAGTAAAAAAACAAACAAACATGCACACAGCCTCACATACACACTGGTATCAGAGTGGAGCTCTGTAGAAATGTTTTTCCTGGCTGGGTTTTTCATTCCATCTAGAATGTGGGGCAGTAGCTTTGGCCTTTGGGTCAGCAGTAAAATCCCCCCAGTCTCAGACACGCGAAGCTTCAATGTACTGTCGCCTATCTTCCCTTTAATGGTGATCTTCAGCCAATCGCTTGAATGTTGGGGTGAGGGAAACACGCTTACTCAACAATGGAGGTCAGATATATTTACACTGGTGAGCGCTAACATTTAGTGGAAAGGGAAATGTTGTGCTGGAGTTTATGCGGGGAGTATCCACTGTGTTTTCCTGTTCACGAAAGATGGAGAACATTCCCAATATCTTAATTGAGTATTGAAGAACTCCCCATCATTAAAGCCCTATCTGTGTGGGATTAGTTTCTCAGGGGGACGTCTGTGGAAACTTTTTCACACTTCTACACAACAGTGATAAAAGTCCTGCATCCGGACTACAATTGAAAAAAAAAAAAGGAGGACCAGTGAGTTTTTGGCTTTCTCGTAACATGACATCACAGCGTTCAGTAGCTCCTCCATTTCCACTCGCTGCTGTGTTTTTACATGGATCTCCATGGAAATGCCCGTGCGCCCAAAGTGTAATTTTATTAAACGCGAGGAGACGAAACTCAGGGAGAGATGTGCGTCCGGACGGGACTAAAATTACTGGAGGACCACGGAGTTCAGAGAAAAACAGTAGATAATTCAGCCTGTAATTTTCTCAGAGGACGTCTGAGAAAAACACGTACATGGTTGTTTCAGATGGAAATAAAATCACAGAGAATAAAAAACCCAATAAAAGAAAAAAATTACCCCTTAAGCCATGGTTTTCCAATTCACCCACATGTAGTGCCACATGTGTAGCTAACAAACAGTGTAAGCCTATAATCACCGGTTAGCGTAATGCTAATTGCATGTCTAATGCCTTATGGTGTGATGAGATGCTACACATATGAATCAAGCATAACATTTTGACCAAATCCTTGTTAATAATTTAAAATAATAAATAATTTCTATTTATTTTTTTCAGATTTATGTTCCTTTTTTTGTAAAAAACTGACTTATCCATGTCATTGTGTCTCATTTTAGCTAATTTTGCCAAAACAAAAGCTTCTTTTCTACTGATAGTTCAGTACAACCAATGTCAGTCTATTATATTTGGAGTGGATGCACAAACCTGACCCAAAACAATGTGCAAACTACAGCTTTAAAGCAACTCTGAGCTGTTAGCTGTTAATGTCCACCTTCCGTCCTAATCTCAAATAAGCAGTTTTCCAGAACTCTCTCAACACACAGAGAACCAGAAGGGGAAGAAGGATTCTTTGGCTTCCTGAGTTAAGAGGTTTAAAGGGTCAGGCTTCTGAGGAAGGAAGTTTCTTCCTGGCAACTTTAAAAAAAATGATACTTAGACGCATAAAAAATAATATATGCATAAAAAAATAATATCTTAATATTTTTTGCAGAATGGCGATTTATGATATACAGCTCTGAAAAAAAATAAGAGAGCAATTAAATATGATGAGTTTCTTTGATTTTACCAAATTATAAGTTATCCAAGAGCAGTGTGTAAGACTGGTGGAGGAGAACATGATTCCAATATGCATTAAAAAAACTGTGATTAAAAACCAACCAGGTTTATTCCACCAAATATTGATTATTTCTGAACTTTTAAAAAACTTTATGAATATGAACTTGTTTTCTTTGCATTATTTGAGGTCTGAAAGCTCTGAATTAAACTGATTAGGAAAATTCAGAAAGTGGTCTCGTAATCTTTTCCAGAGCTGTATTTTGATATTTCTTAAAAACTCTATATATCACTCAGCGCTGATAACCACTACTGTAGGTCACACAGCTCTATGTCTCTCACTCACTCTTGATCATGCTAACGTCGTTGGCTCCGTCTCCGATGGCGAGGGTCACGGCCTTCTTGTGGCGTTTGACCAGTTCCACCACCAGAGCCTTCTGTAGAGGAGTGACCCTGCAGCAGATCACTGCCCTGCACGCACACGCCGTCTCCAGAAACTCCTGCTCCATATCAGCCTCCAGAGCATGAGCCTGCCGGAGAAATACAAAAAAAAGTACAACATTAGAGTTTTATAACCTTTCTTTATCTCATATATTTTGACAAATTTTATTTAGTTACTGTGCCAAATTGAAAAACCTCTGGAATATAATCAAGCACCAGGAGTAAAGCAGCATAAAGTTATCCAAAAGCAGTGTGTAAGACTGGTGGAGGAGAACATGATGCCAAGATGCATGAAAACAAACTGTGATTAAAAACCAACCAGGGTTATTCCACCAAATATTGATTATTTCTGAACTCTTAAAACTTTATGAATATGAACTTCTTGTTTTCTTTGCATTATTTGAGGTCTGAAAGCTCTGCATCTTTTTTACACTTATTTCAGCCATTTCTCACTTTTTGCAAATAAATGCTCTAAATGAGAATATTTTTATGTGGAATTTGGGAGAAATGTTGTCTGTAGTTTATTGAATAAAACAACAATGTTCATTTTACTCAAACATAAACCTATAAATAGCAAATTAGGAGAAACTGATTCAGAAGTGGTCTCTTAACTTTTTCCAGAGCTGTTTGTTGTTGAGTTGGTTTTCCACATTTTGTTAGGATTTTTATGCAATTTCCTTCAGTTTTTGCAGTTATTTTACTAAAATTTCTTAGATATTGTTAAGATTTTTATTTATTTTGTTGAAATAATTTCTCAATTATTGCTTTTTATAATATAACACATGCTGATGGCTGTTGGCTGAGCTTACCAGACTGTGACCACTGATCACCAGTGCGAACTCTCCGCTGATGGACTCCAGCACTGAGGTAGGAGGAGCTTGGGGCTGGGCACATTTCTCCTGATCAGGAATCCAATTGGCCCCATCTCTACTGCTGTATCCATTACCCACAGAACAGGCTCCGCCCCACTGAGTCTCCGCCTCTTTCTCTCCATCTCTAGTGCGGGCTGATTCCATCATGCGCTCCCTTGCTCTTCTGCACAAAAGAAAAAAGGATTGATATTTTCAGAGCACAGACAGGTAAGCTGGACTAGTGGACAGATAAATAGAGCGGTGGACTAACCTGAGGTCCTCGCGGACACTTTGAACAGTGTGTCCGTTAATGATGAACACCTCGGTCATGTCATCAGTCAGCATTTTACACGAATAGCCAATATTCACTGCAGTCTCTAGCAGAGAATCAGAGAAGGGCAGAAAGGCATATTAACTGTGCGCTGGCAAAAATACAAATGATATGATTATTTTATGTGTTGGTAAACTGGTACAAAATGTACATAGCGCATTTTTTTAACTATAAGCTGCACTTAAAGTCCTTTAATTTTCCCCAAAAATCGACAGTGCGCCTTTTTCATTCAGTGCGTCTTATATATGTATTTTACCAGTCAGGTATTAAGGAGTAGTAAATCCACTCCGCCAAACTGCAGTGTTATTCAGGATTTTCAGTTTAGTTAGGAGTAGCATTAGCATTAGCCGCTAACCGCTATTTCCCAGTTCAGAGGTAGAGAGATTTATCGACCTGTAGCCTGCCCCTAAGCCAGCCGCTAATGCTAATGCTAATGCTTGGGAATCTAAGCTTAATGTAAATAAAAGAAAGCGCTTTACTCACAAAAATAAACATTTCAGGAGAGAAATCTGTGTAGATTAACACCCACTGCTCGTTTGACTTTAATAGTATTTTTTTTTTATTGCTATTACAGTTTTGTTTATTTAGCTTGACTTTTTTTTAAGACCTGCTAAATTAGAAATTTCTCATAGTGTCTCTTAAAATGTGCCTTATAATCCGATGTGTCTAATGTATGAAAACAGACCAGAAAATAGCCGTTCATTGAAAGTGTGCCTTATAATACGATGCAACTCATAGTGCAAAAAAATACATATTAATATTATGCTTTCCTTTACTTGTTATTAGTTTGTTCTGCAGGATTTTTGCAGTGTAACTCGTTTTGCAAATATCTGCACCATTTCAAATCCAGACTGTTTGGTCTGATTGTACACTGTGGGTTTATACACCACAATGTAACACCATACACACAATTGTAACATTTAGGCCAAAAAGTTAAACTTTGGTCTCATTAATAAAAGCAGTTTTTATGCTACTCACCCTGCTTATCTCCTGTCAGCACCCAGATCTTAATGTTGGCCAGAGAAAGAATAGCAATGGTCTCTGGAACTCCCTCCTGCAGTTTATCCTCTATAGCTGTGGCTCCCAGCAGCTACAAGACATTAAGGCAAATGTTACCAATACAATCATGCGAAAACAATTAGGACACCCCATTAAAACCTTTGTCTAACGTATCATATACAAATATTTGAGCAGTATAAAAAGATAAAGGTACCAGTAATAAAATGAAACCATAAAAACTAAATGCGGACACACCCACTCTAAACAGAACTGACCAATCCGCTCCGTTACATGGGTATGAGAATAGACCTGGCCTGTTTCTTCACAGATTTATAGAAAATGAAAAAGTTAATCTTAAACGGCCCTTATATTTACCTATTTGCTTTTTTTCTTAAACACTTTTAATGCACTTTTCCAAAAGCACACTGTATTTTTAATGCGGAAATTTTTATAATAAATAATTAGTGTAATTTGAATTGCCTTTCAGTTGTTGCTAGAACTACAAGGCTTCTCTAATATAGAGGATATGGCGCTGACTGATAAGAGTCTCTGCATAAAATCTGGAATATGTAGCTTTCTCTCAAAAGTGTTTTTTGTTATGACCTTATGGTATTATATAAAATTGAGAAATGCCATCCACCCAAAACAATAGAAGTATAATTTTTCATCTACATCACCCAGCCCTAATTCTTACCATCATATCCTGTTCAATCTCTTCATAAGCAGCAGCCAGGTGGTCCTCCCTGCAGTCTGTAGCCTTTTCAGCGCCCCGATAACGCTCCGCCCACTCCACCCACTGCTCCTCAGAGAGATCCCGATAGGCTAGAGCCAGCGTCCGTAACCCGTCACCTGCGTACTCCTATACTCACACACAAACAAGCACTGATTAAGATAGCCTTAATAAGAAAATAAAGTAAATAACATGCTGCAGTCGTCTTTTTCCTGATGATTTTATTGGATCTTTTCATTTTTCCCTTTTCTGTATTCATTCTGTCGCTACATTCATCAGGTACATTATTTAAAATGATTAGTGAGACCATACTAAAAAACAGTAGCCTTACAAGTCCAAGCCATAAAACTACCTCCACCACGTTTGACTGTTGAACTCTTGTATGTTTAGGATGTTGAAAAGGTTCTACTGTTAATTTTAATTTACAGATGAAAGGTGCATTTTTTAATACTGTTGATATTATTTGCTCACTTAAAACATATATTTTTTATTTCCTTAATGGGACAGATCACATTGCAGTTAATAGAGTCTTCCACTTTAGCTCTATAAATAAAATAATGAGGTGTATCTTTTTTTGCAAAAATTACCCTTTATAATCAGCGTCTGTTTTTCAAAATTAAAGTAGTGAATATTTTTTTTTACAGTACTTAATAAAATGCTTCTTAATAACTACTATTTTTAAATCACTGTATTTTTAAACTTTACACAGGGTTCATACACTTTTTAAGCAATACATTTCTATTATTTTTTCATGACTTTACCATGCCTTCAAGGCAAATTTTCATGAATATACAATTTTTAAAACATCAGTGCACACATGGAGAATAAAACCCCCCAAAACAACTAAAACTATAAACAGAATTGATTATAATAGCCCTAAAATGAATCAGATAATGTTGACATGCAATTTTTTTATAATAAAATGTGTTTCAGATCCTAAGAGTTCCGTTGTGTAGAACTAAATTACTGAATTAACTCTGAGCTGATGTATTTGTTAGCTCAAAATACATTTTCTCCATCAATAAATGAAAAAAACAAAGGATTGTAGACCAAATTTTTATGAATTTTCCAAAACTTTTTGCGTACTTTAATTTTTCCCAAAACTTATCCAGGCCTGGAAATTGCTATTTTCAAATTCCATGACTTTTCCAGGTTTTTCATGATCGTACGAACCCTGTTTACAACTCAACTTCCAACCTGAATAAGACATTTCCAACTGCTTTGAATCATCATTTGGTGTGCTACCACTAGAGGGAGACATTTACTTTATAAACAGACTGTAGTTTAGAATAAAGCACAGATGACTGCACTATTTCTGTAGAGCACATATCAATATAAAGAAGCTACTGCAAGACATTAAGTAAATGAGCATCAGCTCATTTTAAACCTCAGAGGATTCAGAGGATATATTTAATTGTTTCTCTCTAATACAAAAACATATGAACACACTCACGTTGAGGTGGTCTGAGGTGATGTTCATGAGGTCCTGGCAGCACGAGTGAAGCCTCTCAAACAGAACTGTATCGGCCCCCTTACAGTACAGACGAATACGACCCTCGGGGTTTCTCACTAAAACAAATATAACAACACATAAAAACACAAAACAAACAATTTACCAATAAGATCATAGCGGCTTGAGCAGGGGGTAGCTATCTAAGTTAAGTAAGGCTAAGTTAAGTAAACAAAACTGTATTTAAAAAAAAGACTCATTTAAAGTAAAACAAGCACTGCATGTCAATCTACACAGATTTCTCTCCTGAAAACCATTTATTTGGGTGAGTAAAGCACTTCCATTTATTTACAGTAAGCTTAGATTCCCAAATTTCTCCAGCACTAAGGATGGAGCATTAGCATTAGCGGCTAATGGCTTCACAGATCATCATACCAGCAAATGAGGCAGGAACTAAGGATACAATTGTTAGAATTAGTCTATGGAGGAACACCACCAGTGAAGCACAATTGAGATAAGTAGGTGTATGTTTAGAACAGCCTGGGGTGGTTTTTTACTTTCTGGACCTGGACTACCCACCTCTGTGTGTAAGTAACTATAGGTTTAAATAGGATCTCTGTTATATGTTAAGGCTTAGAAACGTTTGGCACGTACAGGCTAAAAATGTCCCATAAAAGAGAGAGAGTAAGAAATGTATTGTTTTTTTTTTAAACAATTAAAATGTATTATTTGTTGATGTTCATGAATACAAGGTCTAATTTTTTAGTTAGCCATATAGCGCCACCTACTGCTTATCTCTGGTGACCCCTGCGCTAGAGTCGTAATAGCCAGTCAGTCAGTTAGTGACGTGAAAAGAAACAGCAGCATTATTTTTACACCGACTCCCACAAAACAACGGATTACAGCAAATTAAATGCCAGCAGCACAATGATCAGCATTCACTTCCACAAACCGGAGGGCCGTATTTCAGTGTTACTACAAGCCTCTGACACACTGTAGCAGCACTAATGTATTGCTGTGGCTTGGCAGGGCTGGCGTTGTGCTGTCTACAGCTATTTCAGCGTCTAGGCCGGGGCGCCATAATTTTCAATGAGTTCAAATTTCATCATGTACGACAAAAGCACTTTTACAGGGTGCAGGAGAATTACCTCACCATCCGGTTTTACCCTGTAACTGCCATCCATCACACGAGAGAGGAAAAGGGACTTAGGATAGGAATAGGGCTGTATGTGACTAAAATACTAAGCTTTCTTTATTGACAAAAAGGCCTCATTGTGTCCAAAACATGGCATTACATAGTGCAGTTTTTTTTGGTTTCGGGTAAATGACACACCTATGACGGACATTCTCTTGCGGATGTTGTTGAAGTCTAGGATGGCGAGGAGTGTGTAGGTTACAGCTTTGCCCAGCTCCTGCGTGGTGATGGTTCCAGGCGTACGAGAACGAAACACAAAGCCAAAGTTTCGAGCTGCCGTCACCAGAGCGCCCTCGTCAGGAGACTGAGCTTTATAATACAGCTCTCCTGTACAGAGAAAATGAAAAAAAAAGACTAAACATTAAAAATTAGGCTGTTTTTATACCTAAAGACCAGGGGTGTCCAAACTTTTTTTGTTGTTGTTTGTCTCCGCTTTTAGACTCTTTGGCCCGTTTTTCTGTGCTAGAAATGCGCACCCTCTCCGCTTTTAGACTCTTTGGCCTGTTTTTCTGCGCTAGAAATGCGCACCCTCTCCGCTTTTAGACTCTTTGGCCCGTTTCTCTGTGCTAGAAATGCGCTCTCTCTCTGCTTTTAGACTCTTTGGCCTGTTTTTCTGCGCTAGAAATGCGCACCCTCTCCGCTTTTAGACTCTTTGGCCCGTTTTTCTGCGCTAGAAATGCGCACTCTCTCCGCTTTTAGACTCTTTTGCCCCGTTTTTCTGCGCTAGAAATGCGCACCCTCTCCGCTTTTAGACTCTTTGGCCCGTTTTTCTGTGCTAGAAATGCGCACTCTCTCCGCTTTTAGACTCTTTGGCCCGTTTTTCTGTGCTAGAAATGCGCACTCTCTCCGCTTTTAGACTCTTTGGCCCGTTTTTCTGCGCTAGAAATGCGCACTCTCTCTGCTTTTAGACTCTTTTGCCCGCACCAAAAAAGGAAACGGGCCGCGGGCCGTAGTTTGGACACCCCTGCTAAAGACTTAAATATGTGTTTTATTGGCTAAATTAATTGATGTCAATCATTTAAAAGTGCATTTAAGTTGGCAGATCTGATTATCATGAACCTGTTTTTTTTGTTTTCCTATTCATGAGAACTGCAGAAACAGGAGGACATGTGAGGCCTACTTTTAAGCTATGTGAGGTAAACCAGGCGTTGGGTTTGTGGGTGCAGTAATGGTGCAGGTTGAAGTGGTTACCCTCGCTCTTCTCCTCGCTCATGACCGTGTGGCAGAGAGACAGCACGCGGAAGAACTCGTGCACCGCTGGTTCCCCCACCTTCACAGCCTCCAGCAGCGAAGCGTCGTAAAAACGGAAATCCCGATCAGCCAGAGGATTCCACGTGCTGAAGTCCAGCGGCTGGGCCTTCTGAGAAAAAGCCATCATAGCATGAGCTGACGTATTGCACATTATTAACCTAAATACAGTACAAAGGAACATGAATTTCTGATATAAAGAGAGGGTTAAGGGCTTTCTTAATGGTAGCAGCTCTAGCAGACCTGGGAATTGAACCCACAACCCTGCAATCAATAACCCCATCCTCTCACCAAGCCTTTAAAATTAATATTTCTTAAAAAAAAGTTTATGTAGCATCAAATTATACATTGTAAAACTCTATAACTGTTATTTGCCATAGACTAGATCCATAATCTTCCAGTTTTAAACATTTCTTGCTCATGTTACAACGTCCACTGCTTTAAAAACAAACTAGACAGGGTTAATAGACTTTTTATATATTTTTTTATGACTTTTCCGCGCCTTCAAGCTAATTTTCATGACTGTACGATTTTTAAAACATCAGGGCAGACATGAAAAATAATAATTATATAAAACTATAATCTAAATTGATTATAGTAGGCCAAAAATGAATCAGACACAACATTTTAAATAACAAAAAAATCAATTGTTCAACTGATTAATGTATTTGTTAGCTCAAAATATATTTTTTTCCATCGATAAATTGAAACACAGGATTATAGACCAAATTTCCATGACTTTTCCAAAACTTTCTGTGTATTTTTATTTTCCCAAAACTTATCCAGGCTTGGAAATTGCTATTTTCAAATTCCATGACTTTTCCAGGTTTTTCATGATCGTATGAACCATGTTGGTGTGATGAGAGGAGAGAGAGCACCATCTATGCACTCAGAGCGAGCATAGGCCAATAGTGCTCTCTCGGGGCTCCGGTAGCTGATGGCAAGCTACATAAATAGGATTCGAACAGGCGATCTCCTGATAACAAAATAATGTTCTTTAAAATTACACATTGTACAATTCTATCACTGTTATGTGCCAGTGTCCACAAGAAAAGAAGCTCATATTTTTTGAGAGAGGAAAATAAAGCAAAGGAAGAAAACAGCTATCCATTATAGATTAGACCCATATTTGCCCAGGTTTTAACCTCTCTTGCTCATGCTTCAAAATTCACTCCTTCAAAAACAAACTGGACTACCTCAAACTAGAGCTAACCACACATCAGATAGGAAAAACTCAAATCCAGGATAGCATACAGGTGCTAGACAGATGCTAACTATGAACACACTGCCCAATAAAACATTGAAATACGCTGTTATTTATTTAAAAGTATGACTTATTGATTGGTTATATGGTATAATTGGTATATCTGCACTTACCTTATGTTGAGCTCCAAGAGGATCCATCACTTCACCTGTAATGTAAAAGAGAGAGAGATAACTAGTTAGATATGCTAGATTTTCTGTGTGTTGCAGTATTTTGTAGGGTTTGTTCCCCAGGTTAACATAGACATGTGTTACACAATTAAATAAGGAATGATCTAGTTAAAACTCAATCTTTTTCTCCCCATTATTTCCTATAATTCACCTAAAGATCAGGGTTAACGCAGTAATAGAAGTAACAGAACTGTATATTAAATATATGAGCAGTGTTGTAAACAGCATGCCTACACTATCACACATTCATATCATAGTCTGTGGCTGTGCTGTTATCTCTAATAGACTTGCTAATGTGGTTTCTGACAGATCATCTGTGAAGAATGGATGTGGAAAGGTCATGGTTTCGGGACTGCATTGATGCATTGCTGCAGATGCTGGCAAGCTTTCCATCATATAATCCACCACAAATTCTTTCATGTGTAAGATAGTGTTTGAGGAAGATTAGACATTATTATGAGATTATCTGTCCAAAAACTGAAGCTGGATGTGAACCACGCAACATGACAATGACCCAAATACATTTCAGTCAATCCACTACTTTAACGGATTGTTTTAAAAGAGTCAAGTAAAATGTTGGACCTAAATTCTTTGGAGATGATGAGATTATGTGCATAAACCCCTTAAATCTCAATGTGCTGAAAGAATTCTGCATGGAAAAATAGGAAAACCTTTTCACAGTTGATTTTAGAAATGAATGCAGGCTAAAATAACAATAAAGTGAATATTCTACCAGTTATGTTATATAGACGAAAGCATTGGGACACCAGTTTATGCAAAATTAATCTGGAATAGATTTGCTTATATGGTTTTTGACACTACATGATGACCAGTACAGCTCTAAAAAAAAAAAAAATAAAGAGACCACTTCAGGTTCAGGAACCACAGGTTCTGAATCAGTTGCAGATGCAGAGCTTTCAGACCTCAAATAATGCAAAGTTCTTATTTACAACTTTAAGAGCTTTAAGAGATCAGAAATCAATATTTGATGGAACAACCCTGGTTTTTAATCACATTTTTTATGCATATTGGCATGTTCTCCTTCCTCCACCAGTCTTACACACTGCTTTTGGATAACTTTATGCTGCTTTACTCCTGGTGTAAAAATTCAAGCAGTTCAGTTTGGTGGTTTGATGGTTTGTGATCATCCATCTTCCTCTTGATTATATTCCAGAGGTTTTTAATTTGGTAAAATCAAAGAAACTCATCATTTTTAAGTGCTCTCTTATTTTTGTATTATTTCCAGAGCTGTGTATATATATATATATATATATATATATATATATATATATATATATATATATATATTAGCAAGGCATTAATACATTAATGGAAATTAGTGTGGGTGGATATGAATATGTGGGTGTGTTAGTTTCTCTGTGAGAGTCTCACCGTAGGCGTGTCCATTGATGGAGCACTTGTTAAAGGTCATGATGTTTTGGGTGAGGGTTCCAGTCTTGTCACTGAATATGTACTCCACTTGGCCCAGCTCCTCGTTTAGTGTCGTGCTCCGGGCCTCTGCTGCCGTGTTGCTGCGATTACAGAACATGCGGCGGTCCCAGTTTATGAAGTAACTGTGACACAGCCGAATCACCTCCACACTGAAGTACAAAGAGAGAGAAAGAGACAGAGATAAAGATCATAGAATACCTCTACACGCATCAACACGACTTTAATGTGGCACGTTCAAACACACACCTCACACTCCTACACTCTTGTAGCTCTGAGGGATTCTGCAGCACAGCTGAGTCAGACAGTAGAACAGCCCTCTGCTGTATCTATAAGTGTTTAACAGCACTACAACTGGATTAAAGCAAATGATTTTAAAAAGTGGATATTTCTAAACAATACTCAACTATTTTGAGTTAGTTAAACATTTTTGGGCTCATATACTGTACTATTCAAACTGAGATCTTTGAGTTGAACCAACTTAATATAATAACTGAGTTTAATCTGTTGCCATTAACAGCTTATTTTCCATTGGCTTCTGTCACAATCTATTTGCATACAGGGCGTGTCCAACAGTTTCTGACTAACACTCACCATCAGTGTGTAGTGATTCCCCCCTGGGCTACCTTACAAATAAATCAACTTCCCCTTTAGTTGTAATAACTTGATGTTTTAATTCATACTAACTCAAGTTTTTATTCCTCATTAGTATAAAATTGAGCAAACCGGCTGCCTTTAAAAATTAAATAAACTCAACTTATCCGGTCTTACAGTTTAACAAAAATAAAAAAGTTAAATCAATTTCTGCTTTAGTTATAGTAACGTGATGTTCTAAGTTATGCTAACTTAAGTTTTCATTACCCATTACTTAATCATTATTTTAAGGCAACTGGTTTCCTCAATTTTTTTATAATGATATTAATAAAACATTTATGTACAGGCAGTTTCATGTGTTCTCCTTAGGCAGACAGTCAATAATGTTTATATTATTATTATTTCACTGGAAAACTAAGAAAAAAATGAATTGTTGCAAAAAATAATGGGTAAAGCTTTATAATACAGCCCGCGGTTTAGAGGTTATGTTCCCTTTAATTACAGTGTAACTTCAGTCAGGGTGGAGCAAGAAGAAAACGTATAGTTTGTAATGTCAAGACTAAAATACAATAATATTTATATATCTATAACAACACAATCAGGAATGCTGAAATTTTAAAGAAAATGTATTCATTAATACACAGAAGGCACAAGGTTGTATATTAATGGTTAATAAACCCACACCTCACCTGATTTTTACTGTTCTTACTCCCTAAGTACACAGTACTTACTCAGTAAGTACTCAAAAACAACAGGGAGCAGCAGGCTGTATTATGTAGTGTACAGTGTTTTACCATTCTTACTCTGTAAGTATGCAGTACTTACCCTCTAAAACGCGGGCTTTTTAACAGTACTGTGTTTATATACAGTATTTATTATATAATAGTAATGTTTTGGGAGGTGGGTAAAAGGGAGTATTAGTCAATTTTAGTTTAATAATAATAAAATAACACAGTAGGCATACAGTCAGGGCAACCCTATCAGTTAGAACCTGTTTATTGGAGCTAAGTTGGGTCTAGTAGTTAAGCAGGACTCTGTGGGTTAATAAATGGGGATAAATGGGGCACTAGTGTTTTAGACAGGTGGGACCAGGGGCCAATGGGATCTTACCTGCCCTAGACGATCTGAGGAAAACATGAAAACAGCAAAACAAACAAAAAATAAATAAACAAACAAAACAAATAAAATAAACAATTCCTGGATTCAAAAAAGTGTGAAAAAACAAATGTTTAAAATCATATAAAATAACATTAAAGTAACAGTAACAGTTTATCTGTACCAGTCCAGCCTACCTGACATAAAGGGAGATGGGCACCACAGTGTTGAGGATTATGACGTAGGACCAGAACGAGAGGAAGGCTGAAAACAGGAAGTTGTCGACAGGGGGGTCCCACGGGAGATAACTCTGAAAGAGAAAGCCCACCTCTCTCTCCCACACCGCGTTCCCTATGGCCAAGATGACTCCCATACACACCAAGAATCCAAAAATCTGATAGAGACAGAGAAAAAGAGATCAGAAATCAAGATCTGCTTTATTACAGCGTTAGTTCAGCCCAAAATCCAATTTACAGCAAAAAAAAAAAAACAACATTTGACAAAGAACATGCTTTCTAAGAGAAGGTTTTATGGTATGATTATATATAAATATATGTACAGAGGAGTACATATCAAGCAGTTATAAAGTTATAAAGAAGTTATGTGTCCAGTGTATGTGTTGTGATTTAGAGTTTAACCTGGTTCAGTATCCGAATAGCCTGAGGGAAGAAACTCAGTCTCATCCTTTCCGTCTTGGATTGTAAAGAGAGAACCTGCCATTTTTTTTAAAAATACCTCTATTTTTAAATAAAATCAACATAGCAGCTAATTTCCATTCACGGACTGCTGCACAATTAGAATAAAAAAAATCCTTACCCACAGTACCAGTGTGTTCATCAGCCGGTCTATACTGGTCCGCTTGAACTTTGTTCGCCCGCTGTTCTGCATCAGCTTGGTATCTGGACCTGCAAACACATCGTCAGCATCATCTGAGAACGCCACAGCACAGTTATAACATCTCCATCACAGAGAAGCAGAGAGAAACGTGCTGAACACACCCGCAAATATGACGAGGCCATAGCAGCTCTCTGTGTTGCGCAGGACGCAGCCCCTCAGCAGCATGTTCTGATTGCTCAGGCCGTATTTACAGTCCTTCCAGTACAGAGTGCCACAGAAACGGTCCAGCTTATTATTGGGAGGCTCACACACCACCTCTCCTGCACACAGAGAGAGAGACAATGTAATTTAGGGATACATATCACAGTATTATATACATAGCTCTAGAAAAAAATAAGAAAGCACTTAAAAATAATGAGTTTCTTCGATTTTAACAAATTGAAAACCTCTGGAATATAATCAAGAGGAAGATAAATGATCACAAGCCATCAAACCACCAAACTGAACTGCTTGAATTTTTGCATCAGGAGTAAAGCAGCATAAAGTTATAGTTTATAGTTTAAAGTTAAAGTTTAAAAAGATGCTATCAATTAAGGGTGGGGAATCTATTGGCGCCATACAATTTAATTTGTTTTTTCATCGCAGAGCTCTGCGGTGCGATTATGAAACAATAATCGATCTTGATGCATCTTTTTCCTTTATACAGGATTTATTTTTCATATTGCACGACTACTTTTAAACTACTTTTAAATAAAGTCTCTGTAATGATCTGTAATGAATACCCCAATTTAATAAGCTCTTAAACCCTTACACATATTTGTGTGTGTGAAATATAAAGAGAGAGAGAGTAGAGGAAAGAGGGAGAGACTAAGAGTCTTCTGCACAGCGTCGCTGTTTCAACAAGTTGGAGGAAAATGAAGCGTGGATAAAAAATAGCTGATGCCTCGATAAGTAGCTTGCTGGATTAGCATTCATGCTAAAGCAACGTTTCTAGCTCAAATTCTTTTATTCACATTTAAATAACCATTTTCCAAAGCTTAGTCCTTAGGTATAAAAAGAGAATTCCATTGTGATTAATTGTTTTAACTTTTTTACCACTAATTTTGTCGCAATATTCTTAATGTTTTTTTGCGGCCAAACAGGGGTACTGATTGCATTCAAGCAGTCCTATGAGCAGCTCTTACTGACAGTTTTCTTGGTCTACCAGACCTCATAAATTTATAAGCTACCTTAAATCACTTTACTATATACTTTACTATATACTTATAACAGTATAACTGTTTAGCTGCTGAGTGAGAGAGCAGGAAGTGTGGGTGAGATCTGTCTCAGCTCTTCAGCAGTAAAGGTTTATCAGTGTAAAGGTCACACATGCTTTCAGGTCATCCATGTTTTGATGCTTTTTGACTCAGCAATTCAAATTTATTTTTCTCTCTCTCTCTATATATATATATTTATCTCTATGTGAAGCAGGTACATACCATCGAACTGAGCCAGGTTATTGGGATCTCCCAGCTCTGAGGTGACGGACAGAGACTGACGCACCTTCATATTAGTCTCACTGTAACAGATAACAAACAACCAACAAACAAACAAATAAACAAACAGAGACAATTTCACTTTAGTCAGTAAATGACTTTGTCTATACAAGGTGTCACACTCTCACCCGTCCAGTTCCGCTGTCTCAATATAACACAGGCCATGAGGTTCACTGCTGGACAACAGGAGCAGGTCAGCCTGCAGAGAACACACACACACACACACACACACACACACACACACAGACACACTGCATGAGCAAAGCTTTTTTATGAAGATTAAAGTAGCTGTGTGCTTTATCTGTAAATTGTTAGTGATGTTTACATTTGCAAATTAAACGACAAAGAAACAAGGTGTAAAAATAGACTGTTGGCGGGATGTAAGTTAGCAATGAACATCAATGTGCAGGCATTTAACATTTCTCAATCTATAATGTCATGTGTTTACCAGGAATTCGTCATAGAGAGATTATCACCCACAGTAATCAGTGCCGTGGGTGGCAATAATTGTGACCTTCAGAATCTGGCTAAAAATGTCCCTGACAAAAAAACACATACAGATCCTGAAAAAAATTGTGAGCATTAAAAAATTATTAGTTTCTTCGATTTTACCAAATTAAAAACCTCTGGAATATAATCAAGAGGAAGATGGATGATCACAAACCATCAAAGCAAACTGAACTGCTTGAATTTTTGCACCAGGAGTAAAGCAGCATAAAGCTATCCAAAAGCAGTGTGTAAGACTGGTGGAGGAGAACATGATGCCAAGATGCATGAAAAAAACTGTGATTAAAAACCAACCAGGGTTATTCCACCAAATATTGATTTCTGAAATTTTAAAACTTTATGAATATGAACAATATGACAATATTTTTATTTGTAATTTGGGAGAAATGTTGTCCGTAGTTTATAGAATAAAACAACATATACCTATGAATAGCAAAATCAGAGAAACCGATTCAGAAACTGAAGTAGTCTATTATTTTTTTCCAGAGCTGTACATATTCCATGCAGGAGACCTCACACACATATCCTGTAGGTATGGCAATAGTCATGGGAAACAATACTAGTTCCTGTTGAATAACATTTGAGATGTCAGGTTGAGAACTAAAAAAAGACTAAAGAGGATGATGTCATGATAAATTGATGAGGTAACTCTAATGACTTACTGCCACAAACTGGTTGTTCTCCAGTTTTATGATGTCACCCACTCTCACATTCATCCACTTCTCCTTCTGTAGACTGTAGAGAGGGAGAGGGAAAGACAATAAATAAATAATAAATACATGAATGGAAATAATGAGTGATTCTTGAATGATTGAATTCTTGAATCAGTTATCAGTTCCTGATACTGTAGATCAAAGTGGTGATGTGTGATTAAAGTGAGTGTAATACTCACATGCCATTGATGAGCACCTGAGACTGACGGTTATTCACCTGGTTGTCACTCTTGTGACGGAACTACAGTAGAAACACAGAGACGAGCATTAAACGCTTAGGTTTAATTTTTTTTCTTTTTACATATCATACTATTTTTTCATTCACATTGACTCACATAGTCATCAGTGGCATCTTTGACTGCAGTGATGCTCAGCACCAGCACTAAAGGCACTATGGTGGTGAACCAGGACAAAGAAGAAATCTGAGGAATCAACTTTAAAAAGAGAAAGAGAATTAAAAAGATAGAAAGGCAGTACATTAATGCAACACAGCAACAATTCAACAATAAAAATATAAGTGGGTGGTACCTGCAGAATGAGAAGAAACAGGAAGTAGGTGTTGGCAACCTCCTGGAACTGCTCAAACAGGTTGACTGGCAGAAAGGTGATGACGTTGTACTTTGAGGTCATGATGCAGTTACTCTGCAGAAACATCACATTATAAATACTAATAAAACACTTAAATGCTGTAGAAATGTGTATGATATCATATGAACACAATATGATGAAAACCATCCCTTATAGATCCACCTTGCCACCTTGCACAGTCTGTGCCATCCATCCCCCAGCAGTCTAAATAGCCTGATAAGATATACAGTATGGATGCGGAAAACATTTGGCAACCGAAATGATTTGATCAAAAACAGCAAAAAGGCTGAGCTAACTTGTTTGTTTACCAAACATCTGGCTTCCTTTCTCTGTGTGAATTTAAAAGGTTACATGACTACTGAGGTAAATTTATGACTAAAATAGCACTACTAAAGTATTGCTGGGATAAATACAATTTATACTTGACCAAAATAATCAGTTTTTCAGCATTTTGGGGTTAATAGTTAATAAAGTAGCCAAACAGTGGACATACAAGGACGTTCTTAACAAGTACACCTTCTCTTACCGCATACTGGAACTTCTCGTTGTACTCCCTGTCATTGGCTCGGACCCTCCTTTCCTCTTCTGCAGTAAAGACATGCAATTAGAATTAAAAAAGCATCTCAAACTATCAAGTTGCTCACTTTTAAAAAACCAACCACAACCTGAACACCATCAGATCGTAGACAATATTACATGTGATTACATCTGAATTTTGTATTAATGAACCAAGTTATAAAAAAAAAAACACAGAGGTAAATGAGACTGCTGGGGAGTTTATTACTACCCTATATGGTTAAGCCATTTTTTTGGGTTTATAGTGTATGAGATGCATGAAACTAGCTTTAAGCAAGTTCCCCCAAAAGACCACACTTAATATTTCTCACACAATTTGTTTTTTTTTAAATGCCAATAGTTTCCTACTGCTCCTGCTCCCAATTCCAATGATTAAACACAATCTGGACAGGCAAAATCAGCCCTCTAAAGGACTAAAAAAAGCCCTCTAGAAGGTAAGTAAGCAGTTTCTCAGACAGGGATTAAGCAAATCTTGGACTAAACAGCAATTTAAACAGAGATTTCCATTGGAAGTAAAATATAGTACCTTTATATGACTACAGTAGGATGACTGTCTGGAAAACCTGTGATCAACAACCCTTAAAAAACCCAGAAGGTTACATGCCCAACAGTGGCATTCCTAACAGATATAGCATATCAAGTCCACAATCTTGTTATAAACAACTCAGCGCACCAACCATGGACTCACCATTGTGGTGCCCTGTGGCAAGGCACCCTGAAATGGAAGGGTCGAAGGGTGAGCTCTCTTAAGTGCCCAATATTTTCAGCTTAAAATATGTGAGTATCGAACCCACAACCTTGTTTTCAGCAACCCAACTGTCTGAATACTAAGCCTCTACTTTTGGGACCTTAAAAAAGGCTCTCTAAATAAAGCAGAGGGTGTAAAAGCCCAGCTCAGGCTCCAACAAGTGGCAGCTTATCAGAAATAAGTGTTGAAACCACAACCTTGTGAACAACAACCCATCGTTTTAACCACTGGGAGCCTCCAGTGCTGGGTCATTGAGGCATAGACGATTAAGAGCCTTGCTCCAGGGCTAAACATTGCTGGTACCAGTACTGGTACTAAACCCACAACCTTGTGATCAACAACCCAGCGCTCTAACCACTGAGTCACCACTGTTGGTGCTTTGCAGAGAGGGTTAAGATCCCTGCTCTGAACAGCTAATGCAGTCTGGCAGTGTCCTGCATGTGGAAGGGCAACTGAGAGATTAGTTTAGGGTGTACTCACACTAGGCCCGTTTTGGTTGAATCGTGCCGGAGCACGGTTCGGCCCCCTCCCCACTCCCCCGCAGGCCTGCACTCACACTGCGCTAAACGATCCGTGCCCGAGCACGCTTTCGTCAACAGGTGACTTTTGTTTTGAAGAACAGTATGCACGCGCAAAACAATGGAGTTCAGGATTGTACTGTTGTTTTTGTTTCTCTGGAGTCGTTTTGGGCGTGTAAATACGCAACTGAACCAGAGATTCATTGATTGTGCAACACAACGATTTACTGCTAATCGTGCTGCACGTGTAAGAAGGTTTTTACACAAGCAGCAGACGTCCAGGGAGAAATTTGCAGCTTTACTAGCGGACTACAATTCACGTTCATCAGTAAGGTAGACGTACTTGCTATATACATAAATAGTGACCAAAGGAGCGAAACATAAAACTCAAGTAATAATAAAATGTGTTTGTTGTTTAGGACTTGTAGATAGTAGTCCTAATTTATTATGGGTAACACTAACCATTATGGTGCTCTTTAGAACCCTTTTCAAAAATATTATATGCAGAATTGTGTATAAAACGTCCTCCGTTTACAGTAGCGTCGCATCACTGACGTCATCTTGAGCGATCACACTAGCCAAACGAACCGTGCTTTGGGAGGTAACCGTGCCCGGGCACGGTTCGGATTGCCTAGTGTGAGTACACCCTTAGACTTGATCAATGAGTCACACTCCTCTACAGTGAGGCCAAATCAGGCAATTGAGTGTGAATCAGAAACAATTAGCCTATTCATCAGGATCAATGACACGGACAGTCTGGGGCCTGATTAATGAAGTGTGATGGATAATTAGACGTTGTTTGCCTGCTGGTTTGTGTGAAGGACCGCACACTGTGAGAGAGACAATGCCTCACAAATATAGATCACAGCTGTAACTTAGTAACTGTGCAAGAGGCACAAAAACAATTTGTAGTATCCTTAAAATCACTGAGAGGTGAAGGGAATTCCATTGGTTAACTGGTTCCAATGGTACCTGTCACATAGGTGTGAGTTCAGAAAATAGACTTTTTGATTCAAATACATTTTTATTCAAAGGAACAGATATAGATTCATATAAATCTGCACAGCTGGAGAGCCAGTTTCCCTCACTCAAAGTTGCTAAAGCCTGCTAGAGTAGTTAAAAAAGATGTGTCAGTAAATTAATATTTTACCGACTTAAAGCTAACAAGTTAGCATGTTCCCTGTGTTTTCTATTTCTGCTTAAATGCGGCATCTCAGGCCAGCAGTTTCAAAACAAGCTGTAGTTTTAATGAGGTTAGAAACTAGTTTTATTTTTTTACTATACTTAATGTTACCAGAGCCTGCTAGACAAGTTAAACAAGATGTGTTCTTTTATATAGTAATTCAGCTAGCATTTAGCTAGCAAGCATCCTGAGTTTCCAATGCCACCATAAATCAAGAAAGCAAAAAAAAAATGTAAAGTAAAAACAAAAATACAACCACAGGGGCCAAATGACTGTCCAAACCACCAGGCAGGTCTTTGTGGGATGTGCCTAGTAATACAGTGGTAAGAACAAGAGAAACACTGAATATTTGGTGGAAAGGCATTGTAATTTATATCAAACAAAGTCTAATTTAGGTCAAGATGACTTTTTTTATTTATTTATTTAGGATTTCTTTCAGCAGCAGCAGCGGCACTTAACTTGTCTCAAAACAGAACCAAAAAGACATAAGAGTTAGCTTACATAAGAACTTTAGTCTGTCATCAAGTCAGCAAGTAATCCAGCTTAGAAAACCAGTAAACTGCCTTAGCCAAGCCCAGGCCGACTGCTGTGTCTGTTAGCTATAATTGCCGTTTTAACCCAGCTGTAAGAGTCTGTGGCTAAACCTTTCTGTCTGAATCCCTCTTATTAAATTAAAAGTACTATGTATTGTTTGGTATTAGGAATTTCATGGCATTTCATTGAAATCTAAAGCAGCGAAAAAAATGTGATGCATCACTAGTAAAGGAAGGGCAACCTGTAAACTGATAACAGGGTCATGGATGTCCAAGGCTCACAGATGCTGAAACAGAAACACAGCTTTGTACTTTGGACACTAGACATGACTAAGCCAACCCTCCCCCCTCCCACACCAGCCAGTTTCAGGCAGAAGTGCTGTGGTTGGTTGCTATGCTTACATGCACCTGTGAAAGCAAAAAAAAGGGGCTGAATGCGGTGTGTGCACTGTACAGCATGATTCATATGTGTACAACAAGGTAAAAACAGTACCGATATATTGAGGACTAAACAACTGGCTACTTTCACTTCTGTACCGGTAAACACTTTCAGGTTCCTCTCTCTTAACATCCTACTCTCTGCTTCTTAAGCAGATACTTACATTAGGATGATCACATGCTATCAAACCAAGCTAAACTGCTTGAATTTTTGCACCAGCAGTGATGCAGCATAAAGTTATCCAAAAGCAGTGTGTAAGACTAGTGGAGGAGGACATGATGCCAATATGCATGAAAAAAACTGTGATTAAAACCGGGGTTATTCCACCAAATATTGATTTCTGCCTAATACTCCACTTGCATCAGCTCTATTTCAGCGAGTAACTTGTACATATACAGCTCTAGGACGACTATTTAAAAAAATAAAAAAAATTGAAAACCGCTTATCATGCTATCAGGTATTTTTTTGCTACAGATAGCATCCAGATTTGGTTTGCACTCGTCATGCAGTTTATCATAGATTGTGGTGACAATTTAAACAGTTTAACTAATAAGTTGTGTTTCAAGAATAGAGCTGTGCATTGGCCAGATCCCTACAATACAATATGCATCACAATACATTGCAATCTGAACAGTGGGATCTAATGTCAAGAGTGCAACGCTGCTATTTAGCAGTCGGGGTTGAAACACAACACAAAATAAACCACTGTCTGACACCAATCTTTACAAATTAACCATTCATTAAAATCACTACTTTGTTCATGAAAATTGGAACAATATTTCCAAAAGAACATATTGCAACAGATCAATATACCCCAAGTTATCAATGGGTGCAATTTAAAGTAGCTAAATGAAGGCATTATAAGGAGTGTCCACAATCATTTGGACATATAGTGTGTGTAGTAAATAGTAAATGAGTTAACTAAATGTACTATTCCAAATGCAGCATTGGCAAAATTGGAAATTGACATACAATGTTTCCTCTAACCAGAGCCAGATTTTATTTTACTGCTGTTTATTACAGAGAAGATGCTCTCCAGAAGCCAGTGTGTCCGGAGTCTAATTCCGTTTCTGTCTGGGAGTCTGCCAACCGAGTCGTCTGTGTTTAGAAATTTACAGCATTCCCAATCCAGTGGGGCAGAAAAAGAGGCTGCGTCTGACTGCTAAGCAGAGTGAGTCTGTCCTGCTCACAGCCGCATCATACATCAACACTGGCTTTATGGTTGTGTGTATAAAAAAAAGATACAGACCATTGTGGTCATCTTAGTTATTAATATTTTAACATTTTAAAAAAAACATATTCATAAATAAAAATGAGACCAGGGGTTTGAATCAATTAGGAATGGGCAGTGTGTGTACTAACTGTTGAGTGACTGTAATGCAGGGTAAAGTCCAATACATGATGGTTTTTAGTCTGACTTTTAAATATGTGTGATGTCATTTTTATCCAGTATGAATCTGCGGTGTGTGGGTCACTTATTCCACACACTGTATCGTACATTTTAATACAGCATGAATCAGTCAGACAGAAACAATTCAAATATTATAAATCAAGTAGGATTTTTGCAGTTTATGTAGCTTTCATAGACATACAGTAATAATTACAGAGTATTTTTAATGAAGCATTAATATATATATATATATATGTAGCTTTCATAGATATACAGTAATAATTACAGAATATTTTAATTAAGCATTAATATATATATATATATATATGTAGCTTTCATAGATATACAGTAATAATTACAGAATATTTTAATTAAGCATTAATATATATATATATATATATATGTAGCTTTCATAGACATACAGTAATAATTACAGAGTATTTTTAATTAAGCATTAATATATATATATATATATATATATATATATATATATGTAGCTTTCATAGATATACAGTAATAATTACAGAGTATTTTTAATTAAGCATTAATATATATATATATATATATATATATGTAGCTTTCATAGATATACAGTAATAATTACAGAGTATTTTTAATGAAGCATTAATATATATATATATGTAGCTTTCATAGATATACAGTAATAATTACAGAGTATTTTTAATTAAGCATTAATATATATATATATGTAGCTTTCATAGATATACAGTAATAATTACAGAGTATTTTTAATGAAGCATTAATATATATATATATGTAGCTTTCATAGATATACAGTAATAATTACAGAGTATTTTTAATTAAGCATTAATATATATATATATATATATATATATATATATATATATATATATATATAGCTTTCATAGATATACAGTAATAATTACAGAGTATTTTTAATTAAGCATTATAACTATATAACTGTGTGTCTGGGTATTTTGAGTCTGACAGTAATAGCTGTGAGGTGATGTGTAATTACATATAAATATGCAGTGTGTGTAGTAGTGTGTGTTTTTCCAGTCTGACACCAATTATAAATCCAGCATGAATTTGCTTTTGCAGTCTAATAGTAATAATAATAACTATGCAGAAATGTGTGTGCTTGTATGAATTTGCGATTTATGTAATAATTGTGAAGTGATTTTAATCCTAAAGTATGAATTGGGGCACTCACGTGGTGGTCAGTGGTTTAACAGGGATTTTTTTTAATTAATATTTTAAAATAATAATAATTATTAATAAACCTTCTTTTAACTTTCTACCTAAAGCACACACTGGCCTTAAATTCAGACCACTGCTCCCATTTCGTTCCTCAGCCGAGGACAGGAAGCCCTCGTTGCCTGTGTGTGTGCGTGGGCATGCCACCGGGAGGTCCGCCATCCCCCTGTGCTGCTGTAATATTGATGAGAGTGTTAAAAAATGAACAGACTGCCCTGATTACTCCTTGCACACACACACACACACACACACACACATAAACAGTTTTCTCAGAAGCAATGGCTTAACCAAAAATCCAAATTTCACTGAGACTTCTTATTTAATCAGAAAAAAAAAAATGTTTAGTGTCTGAGGTTCGTTTTTTTAAATTCTACACTAGAACTACGAGGCTAATACAACTAATAAGTAAAGAAAGCATATAGTTGGCAGGTTAGCAGCATCACCAATCTCCCACACTGCCACTAGAGTGCATGCTGGTCAGCGTTTATCCTCACTCACAAGATAACACCTCACAACGTATACAGGTTAAGGTGTTCCCAAGCCTTCCCAAGCATCATTTTATCTAACACATATGTTAGGGTCTACTCTCAAGGCAGATCTGAGAACATCTACAGATCCATCCTTGGAGAAGACAACTTAACACAGTTGGCCTGAAAGAATGTGAAGCTAATCAAAAAGTTGATAATTGATGATTGATAAAAGCTAACAGACAAAAAAGAAGAACAAAGAAGAGTTCATGTTTGGCAGGATTTGGATGATAATGAAGCTAAGAGAATATCTAACAATTTTTTGTTCCAGTAATGAAAAAAAGACATTTTATGCCACATATATAATAATAAAGTCATAGAATAATAAAGTAATAATACCTTTTTCAAGTGCAATAAAGAGCTAAAACATTTTATTTATTAAGAACATTTGCTCATTGCAATTGGAATATATAAAATGTTTAAGTATACTGATAGATGGAACTCCGGAGCTAGAGCTGCAGCCACTTACTCATTAGCAGCCTTTTTTCAGTTTTTGCTGGTCATATTTGTTAAAGGCGTAAAACTCCTGAAGGAAAGAGATAACACATTTTTTATCCTACTCACCAGATAATACCGTTCTCAGCAGTGCATCATCGTTCCACCCATACAGTGAGTAGCAGAGCTAACAAACACCACTAACCATGCAAACGGTTTAAAACTAGAACAAATAGAGTTTTTAATACTGTATATGAAGCTTTTTTCAGCCACTGGGGTTTTTTAACTCTCTCAGATGGAGACTCACACTTTTTTTTTTTACAGTTTTTAATGTGGCTGATTGTAAAAAGTAAAATAAATTTCATGTTGAGAGACAATCAGCAATTGTGATCAGCCCCAAAACATTGATCAGTTTATCTCTAGGTCTATCTTCTTGTTAGCCATCAGAACAATGTGAAAGTTTATTATATAATTGTAATATAAAGATTTGGCACAACAGATCTGCACCAACCACACCAAACCAGTCTAGATGGCAGCAGGTGTAGAAACCACTTAATTGACCAACTGTTGCATATGCACAAAAGTGGTGCATCACAAAAGGTCAAACAAGCACACACACACACACACACACACGCACAGCCCAGAGCCGTCTCAACTTCAAAAACACCAGCTACCTCACACCTCTGGTCCTGCTCTGCTGCGGTTTCCTGCTAAAAGGCTACTCTGAGCTGTGAAAGCTTTCACACTGCTTTACACTGGCCAAACAAAACAGGTCAGCAGCCCTTATACACATTCATGAGAAATACGAAATACACCGACATGCCATATGTCATTGGACATGAACTTATATGATGTACCATGACTTTTGTCATGACCTCACTACCCTGGGTCAAAGCCAGCATCCCAGGAGCTCTGATAAATAAAAAAGAAGGTAAAATATTTTTTATACCATAAAGGAAACCATAAAGGAGGCTGTACAGTATTTCTATCAGTATCTCTCCACTGGCTTTAAAAGTCACATTAAAAGTGAGTTTTGGGTCACTAATAACTAGTAATAGGTGGTAGTGGACAGATGTTACGGGAATCGATATTTATTACTGAATTTTGAGTAGTTTGAGTGTTTGGTAAAAGCTGAAGTAGATATAATGCAAACTAAAAAGTTAAACTAAAAGCTATGTGTGATTATGGCAATGTGCCTTTGAAAATGTGCAAAAATCAAGTTCAAATGAACATCCTGACACCTAAATAAATTGTAATAAATAAATCGCACTTGGTGCATGACGGTCTTCATAGTCATCATTCACCACTGATTATAACTGAATAAATAAATAGCAAAATTGAAGCTAAAATGCCACCTTAAGATTAATGCATCAATCCTAAAAGTCACACACACACTCACACACATACATACACCTTGAACTGCAGTAAGTCTATGGTGCAGAAAGCCTTTTTTAATATCATTTTGACGGCTTCGTGATCAAGAGTCTTTTAGCACAGTCCTTTTTATTCAATCTCATCCTCCTCTGCAGCTCAAGGTCGTTTCTGCTTTTCTTCTCTCTCTCTCTCTCTCTCTCTTTCTCTCTGTCTCTTTCACTCTCTCCCACTCTCTGTCTGTCTCTGTCTCTCTCTCTCAGTAATCAATCCTGGTGAAAATCGACACCGTCTCCAAGTCCCACGGTGCAGCACCTGCCTATTGGCTGCAGATGACATAATGTCGTAGTGCCTAGTGCCTAGGTTCCTAGCTGGAGCTGCTGCTTGCTAAACTGGGCCATTAAGCACTTTTTAACACTCTGCCCTTTACTAATGCAGCCAAGGACGGCCTGCTGATTAGCCGCAGTGGTCGAGGCCACAGCCTGTGCTCCCGTGGCGGAAAACAGCCTGTGACAGAGGAGTGCTCCTTTCACTTTGATTCGGGTCCAACTCCTAGGAGGTCTGGCATGACAGAGCACAAACTGACCAGCATAATACGGATGGAGAACGTACAGTATCAGTAGAAATGCACTGTACTGGCTGTAATATAGTGCCAGACTGTACTGTAAACTGCTTACAGCTTCAGATGAGCTTTAAGCTTTAAACTGGAGTGCAATTATTAGTAGACATAGATGACAACAATGATTAGTCTTCAAAAACACTGTTTATGGACTTCAATGAAATTCTAATATTCAGATAATATACTTTTTTTAACAGATTGCAACACACTACAAGAACTGTGTAAACCTGTACAATTTTGATTGTTTAAGGACAATTATTACACCAGCACTATTTGGTCTAGTTAAAACAGACTCTGGTTGGTTTGTACTCTTAGTGTGGTTCGACTGAGCAGGTGTGAAAACAGTAATCACACTCGGTTGCGGATCAAAACAACCAAATAAACTCTGGAGTGGTTCACTTGTGGTGAGAACTTGATCCAGTCTAGATCTGACCCAGATATCAAATATACTTCTTTTATTTGAGCTAAACTGCTGATAAGGTGCCGTTTAAATTATATATTAGCCGGAAAGCACTGATTAGTTACCACAGATATGAACAAAGCTGTCTCTGCTCCATGCTGTTTACATGCGTGATGTGTGCTGCGTTCACTGCTCACAGACACACAACTTTATGATGTGTACATCTGCACTGCATGTCCCATTAAAAAAACAATGTGTTTAAAAGCGCAGCTGCAAACTTTTTTATAGCGTTCTGAATTAAAGCAGCTTCACACTGCAAAGATATACACGCTGAAATGTTTCAGAATTTATCATAGAGTCTCTGCTAGACAGTAGAGACAGTTACTTAAACAAAAAGCAGAATAGCAGGATTAAACACCCTTAATTTCCAAAGAATGGGTAGGTGCTTAAAATTTTAAAGCTGGGCTGCAGAACAATCAGTTCCACCTAGCTTGGGTACAACTAAATCAATTACAATGTTCATAGTGTTCACAAGTACAAAATATCCTTGTGACATTTTTTTATTTAGACGTTTTATGCCAAGTTCACACTGACAAAATTTTAGCCCAACATTTTAGCCCTAAGTTTCCATTTTCTACAGCAGCAGAAAATGTTGGGAAAAGTGAGAAGAACTAGCTATACGCACAATGACCACAAAGACTTGATTAATCCAGGTCCTGATATGAGGTAAGATTTTGATCTGAAACACTGGTATGAGCTGTGTCAGCGCTGGGATTTGGTTTCTTTTCCTCGCCCGCTCTTGTCCCGTTTCCCCCTCTCTCCCTGTCAGCCATGTGCCAGTGCACGTGCCCCCTGTCCTGACTCATCTTCTGCTGATCAGCCACTTACATACACACACACACACACACACACAAACTCTGTACCCTCTTTTCACAATTTCTTTGTCCGACCATGCATCCCTCCGCCTTCCTCCCTCCACCTCACCCTGGTGACAAATCAGCCACCATTTTTACAACACTGCCATTTGACTCCAATCTCTACAAATCTCTACAAATAAGACGTATAAACGTATACTTAGTGAATACACAGACAAAAATGCATCTCAAACTAATTTCTCAAAACTCATCCAGATCAGGTATGAACTAGTTTACCTGAAGTCTATAAACATAAAGTAAAACTCTCAGCTGAATGGTGAGACAGTGGTTTTGAACAGCCTGAACCAGGTTTAGAGTGAACTAGTGTTTGCTGGCAATGTTAGCCTAGCATCTCCTGCTGTAAACCAAAGAAGCCCCATTTAAACTCTTCATAAGAGTATATGTATACTCTTATGAAGAGTTTTATAGCAGTTTTCAGGCACAATAAGCAGACTTGTTTATCCAGGTTTGCTTGCTTTCATTTAATAGGATTTAGCACCACATTCGCTAAATTCACACCTATGAACTTGGGCCTGTTTTTTTCCTCCACCTGTTTTCAGAGCATGACATCACCAATTACTGAGCTCATACAGTGTCCCCACACAAGCTAGCTCAAATGCATGTGAATAAATGAGCTATGTTGGCCATTTGTTGGTATTACTAGATAGACACAGGACAAAAAAATTGAGACATCAGACATGAAATACCTTCTTCATTTGAAGAAATCGAGTTATACAGTATTACTGTTACACTACATCAACTTAAGTTCAGATTTAAAAACATATCTCAGCTGACTCACTGTATCTGCGTCAGTGATTAACCCTGTTCATCAGACTTTTAGTCAAAATACTCTAATCTAAATCTTTAAACCTAAAAGTAGATTAGTTTTTGGGTCTGGGTATGAAGTCACCCTTAAAATCACTAATCCGTCTGGCATGTCAAGGTGTGCGTGTTGCAGTGGACCTCAGGTTTAGATGTGCATGCACGCGAGAAGTAAAATGAGGTTACCCTCACCACTGAGAGCAGTGATTATGTAAGTGGTACACGGCCTCCTTCAGGCCTGAGTTCACAGAACCATACACAAACACTACAGAAGAGAGAAAGACATGAAAATTCTACAAAATTGACCCTAAATGCAGTTGTGTGGTTCATGTGGCTACGTCACTGTGAATTTGAACTGTGAAGAACACAAGGCTTTTATAGAATAAGGCTACGTTCACATTAGGATGTGAACGAATCTGTCCCTGAAACGTCTCACATGCTGCACATTGATACCTGTATAAACGTCTCCTGCTTCACCAACAACAAAAAACCCTCATATTAGAGAGACTTGCTTTTGCTGTTTTTTTGCAGCTATAGCTGCACAGCTGCACCAAGAGATGCAGTGTGGGTACGAGAGAGAAGCATGTAGTGCTAATGCTAATGCTAATGTGTAAAAGCTAAAAGACGCATGAATTCAGATTTGACCGTTCACATTCATGTCACATGTCCATGGATTGGATACATATCCGATTTAGGACCACAGATCTGATTAGACACATTTATACAGCCATGAAAAAAAAAAGAAAAAATCTGATTTGAGTCATTTCAACCTTTTTTTAACACATCAAGTTGCAATATAATCATACTACAGCTAGAAGATAAAAGATAATTTAATATCACAGCATCGACTGAGACTCTGCATTAGCTATGCAGAATTGGGCAAAATGTGTTTTATATTCGGCATTCAAAGAGTTGCCAAAAGGGGCGCCAGCTGACTAACATAATATACTTGGCAACCGGGGTGTTGCAGCATGCAGCATGGGCCAGTTGCCCTATTATCCTTGGCAATGGGGATGTTGGCACATTCAGCTTGGGTTAATTGCTGTATTATTCTCACCAACCAGGGCATTGGCACATGCAGCACTCTGCCCGGTTGTGAGCCGAGCATGTGGGCCAGAATTGCACCTAGATTCAAACCAGAGTCGGGTTGATGCAACAGGTCATATTTAATACGATACCTGATGATACCTGAGCTACAATCCTACAATCCTGCTCTCCTTATCAAATTTCTTAATCTAAGAAATCAGAGTATGCTGTTTACACGACTTACTGCAGTAATCCAGTGATGAATATATTTCTAAGTGCATGTAAACACACACGATGATATGGATGTTTAGACAGTGGCACCACCCCGGAGCCAATAGTACTTTATTATAATGATCATCTGTGAGTAAATATTTCAAGCTATAGTGCTCGATTCCAGACACACTGCATATACACCGTTCATTAGCATCATGCTGAATTGACATTCTAGGCCAACTGCCTTTAAGGCAAATTCTGGACTTAAATCTGCTGCCGCTGCACAGGCCGCTGGGAACTGGCCAATCACATTAAATATGCACCCACTTGTTAACTTAAGTGATTGCATTGCTTCTGCCAGTATAATCAGCTGAAGTTACAACAACACTGACAGGTCCTGACATTAAACAAATATAAAAGGAGCTAAAATAAAATGTTTAACATCCAGGCGTTCAGGTTTAAGAAAGCTGGAGTTTAAATAACATAACGCAGCATATAACAGAAGAAATCCTGCAGACCTCATCACTATTACATCACCGACATTCAGCCAGCAATCAGTTACCCTTCTGAACACATCAGCGCACTAACACACACACACACTATAATAGTGGTGCAAGGTGAAAAACAGACACACTGCTTCACACTGACACACACACACCTGATCAAAAGCAAAAGCAATCAAATTTACATCACACAGGAAACTGTGAAAGCTGAATGGAATGAGGTGGAATAATGTATAATGTAAAGAGATGTAGCTCATTCAATGTAAGAGGTACAAGGTTGACTAAGGACACACACACACACACACACACACACGTACACACAGCTTGAGGTGACTGTCTGGCGAGGTAATGACAAACACACACTCAAACAGATGGAAAAGGATGTTTTTTATTTTATTGACAAGACAGGAGATGACATGACATGAAGTGGAGCTGAAGGTTAAGTTAAAAAAAACATAAAATCATATAATATTTAATTAAAAAAGGTGCATAATACCGAACATATATACATCTTTAATGAACTCTAAAAAAAATATATATATAAAATTAAATAAAAACACTTTAACGTGATAAATTACTATACTTACAGTACAACAAAAAATAAAATATTATAATTTTAAAATATCTTATTTTAAATAATAAATGTGAAAAAATAATTATTTTAATAAATATTTAAAATATTTAATAAACAAAATATTAGAACATAAAAACAAAATATACTTAGATTGAAATACGATACAAATGTTGTTATATCTGTTGTCTACAAAACTTTCAATAAAAACTTGATCACAAAAAACAAGTAATACAAATATAAATATAACAGTAATAAATAAGTCAAAAATAACTCAACAACAACTTAAAAAACATAAGTACCTGCCCCTCTTCTTTTCTTTGCCTTGTTGGGGAGTCCCGTTTTGGCCCATTTCATTGGGAGGATGATGGGGAACCACTTGTCTGGAATTTCTTTGGGGATGGTCATTTTGTCCCTGGAGTGACCGTGACACTGTGGAAATCTCAGCTCTGTGGCTACAGGTCGGGCCAGTCGCTCGGTCCTCTGTGTTCTCTGAGTTTTGCCGCAGTCATGGGGGTCACTCTGGCCCTCTCAGCTCTGAGTGACGTCGCTGTCTCACGTTAAAAGCTGAGTCTGAGCGAATGGATCCCGCTGGCTGACGTCCCGTATCGAGTTACAGCTCCGAGACTCACTTTCCCCGAGTGCTACTTCCAGACCATCCCGCCATCACCGCGCATCACCTGATCCTGCGTCCCGTACACTTATCTCATACAGACCATACATCTCTCTCTCTCTCTCTCTCTCTCTCTTTCCCTCTCTCTCTCTCTGTGTCTCTTTCTCTCCAGTGTGAGAGCTATTGATTTGCATTATCATTCTGTAACGGACCCTCAGCTAAGATAACACTCGCACTCATCTTCCTCTCTCTCTCTTTCTCTCTCTCTCTCTCGTTCACTCTCAATCTCTTTCTCTTTCTCCCTCTTTCCCCAAGCCCAGGCCGAGCACGACCACGCTGTTTATATATGACATAATCAAAAAGGCCTGGGATTGGCTGTGAAAGCAGCCAATAGGAAGGGGAGGAGGAGGTTGCCGGGGCAACTCTGAGGATGGTTGGCCATGCTGGCTCCAGAGGCAGAGCCCTGCAGACTCAGGGTATTCAGCAGCTTGTTGGGTAAGGGGGTGAGCAGAAGTGAAAAGGGTGGGGGGGTGAGGGGGGGTACAAAAGAGCACGGGACAACTGGGCCAGGCAGGTGCCCGTGCACGTGTTGGGACAGTGTGTGTAAGAGTGTGTGTGAGTGTTTGTGAGTGTGTTTTGACCCAGCAGTGAAGTGGGTGTTATTCGGCTGCTCAATATTGAAACTGCTCGAGCTTCAGCACGTGCGTCCTTGAATGTCCTGAGTGCTTCTCGCTTCTCATCCATCTCTATGTAATTGTACAGAGCAAACACAGCACACACACACTTACACACACACACACTTACACACACACAGACACACACACACACACGCAGATACAATTACTGACATAAAATAATCATATGGGGGGGCAATTACTATTTTATTCAGTTTTTTTGTTGTATTTCTATGTTAAGACTAAGCTTCTGTTAATGGGTATTTAAATGTGTACCTGTATAAAACAATCTGTGTTAGAAAAAATTGTATTAAAATTCTGCTACTTAACTATATTTTGAGAAGGGGCAAAAATAATGGTTTAGTGTGATTTTACACCTTGCAGACTGGATCTTTTTTTGACTGTGTTATAATATCCAGGGTGGTTTTATTGCTTTTTAAATTGGAATATTGTAATGTGCTGAGTTTTTGAATTTAACTAAGAGTAAAGCACTAAGAAACGAAGAAAATAAACGCAAGTGTAGCTCCATATTCCACACTCAACAGCTTAAAAAATAGAGAGAGAGGGAGAGACTATAAACTTCAGCAAAAATAAAAGGTAATATAGCTTCTGAAATCAACAGTAAGTGTTGCTGTGTTACATCACTAAATAAAACTGCTAAAGCGTCACCTGGCGCTGATATTTTTGTCCAACCACAACAAAATAAAGAAAAGTTGAAGCACATCAGCTGCAGATGACTAGAACATGGTAAGAGTGGATTTTGTAGTAATTAAGTGAGTTAATCATCATCAACATAATCAAAGAGCTCTCTGAGGCTTTCAGAAAGAAGAATGTAAATGTAGAGGTATATAGGAAGGTATTTAAATAAATACCTCAAATAGAAATGTAAAAAGCTGCCAAAATGGCCCAGTCAAGGAGAATCAGTTTTAGAGCAGCACACAAAACAAGTAAAGAAATCTTAAAAAATCCTAAAATATCTTTAAGGGTCCAACAGGTCACTCTAACCACATCTAACGTCAAAGTTCATGCACCTACCATCAGAAAGTAATTTTAATTTTAAATCAGTAATTTTCCTGCATGCGCAAGGATGTAATCATCAGAAAAAGATCCAACACTGAACTCCTGCTCTGTGTTTGCTCTTTCTTTGGAAAATGTTATACAGCATCATACAATATATACTCTCTGACAAAAAATATGTATAAAGCCTACTTTTATTTGTAGACTGGTATAAATCAATTCATATACAGTATCATCTGTACATTCAAACGTATAAAGTTTCATTTAATTTCAACAACAGCTTCTTGGTTAAATCACAATACAATTAGACACCAGTGTAGCTAATTAGACAGCCCATTAAAACAAATCGAAAGTTGTCATGATTACTTGATTGCACTCATAAAACTCTGAGCATCACTGGCGTCACTTATACAGTCAAAAAAGACAGAGATCACTCAAAAGTTACAGATGCCTACCTGGGGGAGGCCTCTTTCTGAACATTTCCACACCTCTGAGGTTCTGCTGCTCCGTCCCATGGGAAAGTCTAAACACACACACACACACAAAGAAGGACAAAACACACTGTCAACCGGATCTCAAGGGTAAACCGGGGGCAAATGACTGCTCACTCATGGATTTCTGTGATATCTAATCCCCCGCAGCTATAGCAGAGGTCTGTGAGCTAGGTCTTAGTTAAAGTCACTGTTTAATTGGCTGACGTGTTGTGCCCTCATGCTGTAATAATCTATTTCTAGCCAAGTAAGAAATTAAATTATCACTCATTCGGGGCTCGAGTGAATTAAAAACTATGGAAACCAGTACAATTGAATAATATCAAGTACAATTATGAATTGGAGAGAACCTGGTGGTTAGGGATGTGACATTTCAT
The DNA here is from genome assembly GCF_023375975.1 of Astyanax mexicanus. NCBI lineage: Eukaryota > Metazoa > Chordata > Actinopteri > Characiformes > Acestrorhamphidae > Astyanax > Astyanax mexicanus. The sequence goes on from NC_064413.1 coordinate 2,030,656, forward strand.
ACCGAACACAATAATACGTTTATAATTGTTTAACACAAAACATGTCAAAATATTAGCAGTGTTCAATTTTTGAAATTATTTGTACTATGTGTATTTTGTTCTTTAAATTGATATAGTTCAATTGCAAAAGAACTTGTTACATTATTTTAGGGCTGTATCTCAATTTCACAGCATACATAATAACTGCATGATAAACCTAGCATTCGCAAGGTTATGCAGGCTCCTGTGGGACAAGGCAGAATTACGAGTCCTTAATTTGGTTACTTTAAAAACTGGTGCATCATTTTGAATGAGCAAACAATGTTTATGACTCATATTAACAAAATACAATATGAAGTCATGCTGATGATCTAAAGAGTGGTCTAGCTTAGCTGTTCTATATTCAGTGCACTTCTGGTTTCCTGTAAGGCCAGCATGAGCCTGAGAACGCGATGAAAAAGTCTATGTATCTCTCTTTCTAGATAAAAAGAAAGGCCAGGACTGCTTTCAGCCTACACGGTAACCAGAGAAAAACAGACAAAATGACATGACAGCACTTAGAACACAAACTCTGCCCAGGAGAACAAGCTGTACCTTCCCAATGTGGAAATAAAAGCAGAGTTTCAGCATTAATGAGACATTGTTTGCTTCTGCTAAAAGAATGCACCGAAAAAAAGAGAAAAAGCAAAGAGATACAGAGTGCAAGGCGACCTTAAAAAACTATGACAATGTTGCTTCCTCGCCACAAAATTCAGTGTCAATTTAAATGGACATCTTCAATCCTGTGGATGCAATAAGCTATATTGCAACAAATGTCTATGGTTTTCACAGCATGTAGTATAGTTTCACTATGTGTGTCCTGTAGGGCTGCACGATATACTGTTTAAGCATCGTCAACGCGATATGCTCATGTGCAACAGTCACATCGCAGAACGTGTGATGTCACCTACGGCAATTAAATCAAACGTGTCATGCTGCAATGTTTTGATTCTTGACACAAGAAGCAGATATACAATGTTGTAATTTTTTACGTGAACAACGCTGTCTCTGTGTCTGTGTGAGTGACAGGCTGCTGCTGCCTGAGAAGCAAGAGGGGGAGGGGGAGCAGGCGTAAGCACTAGGTAACCACATAGTCTCCAAATGGCTAGGCAAGTGCTTGTAAATGAAGCGGCAGCCTGTCAAAAGCTGTGCATCTCACAGTTTTGCACAGATATTTCCTGTTACAGGCGAAATCACGCTTTTAATCCCAGAAAATGGCCTGATTTAGCTTTTGAAAGGCCATGTAATTGTGAAAATGTGATAAAATTATACCAAGCATAAAAAGTGGTGTGTAAAGCTGGATTTCCTTCAGTATATTTGAGTAGAGTGTATTAATGAACTTTTATTTTTTATTTGAATGTTTATTGGCTGCCTGCTTTCATTCTATGGTGCTGCTCTGCTAATTACATAGCTAACACTAGCTTCACTTCACTACCACCTTCCTTGTAACTATTTAGCACAGCATTACCACAATAATCATGTTCAGTAGTTAATAACGTCATCAGTCTGTAAGAGAAACGTTACAGAATATAGCGTAATACAATTATTTATAGGGACAATATATAATCCAATAAAAACAGTTATTGTGACAGGCCTATTATAAGTATTATCGGTGTGCTTGTAATCTATATCAACAGATCTGCTGTCGCACAGGACATTCGAACACAAAGAAAACAAGAATGGCATTGTTTTCATATAAAATAAGGTAAATGAGATATTTAGTTTTTGTTCTCCTCCATCTACTCAGACTGTTTTTACAATTCCTTGTCTGCATCACATGCAAATTACAGCGTCCATCTCTTCCAGGCTTGTTTATCCACCCATCTCTCTCTCTCTTTCTTTCATTCTCTGTTTCTGTCTCTTCAAAGGTCTAAACAGGAAACAAGCATCAGAGCAGAAGCATAATGACATTTGCTACAGGAAATTAGGCACGGCTCTTCTGTCCCCATTTCTCTCTTTCTGTTCATTAATCCTCATAACAATTCGTACCCCCTCCCCTCCACAGCAATTTCTATCCTCCACTCAGGGGAATTATACGTTTTCTCCAAGCAACGCTGAATAAAGCACATTTTTTGGCTCAAAGTCAGAAAGTCTCTTGCACTCTGGCTGGAATGTTGAGGTCCAGCTTAAGTCCAGATATTCAATTAAGTCGACATTTGACTTACGAGTACCCACAGCCTGAGGAAGCCTCTCAGAGCTTTAGTGCAGAACTGCACTGAGTTTTTAAGTAAAGCATGGTGTTATTGACCTAATTTAAATGTTTAGCATTGTGCTAATTGGGAATTAAAGGGCCAACATCATGCAAAATCATCAAAACACATCATTCAACAGTTGTGTCACCAGCTGTAATTAATGTGCTATGTTGTTATTTGATTTATATTCTTATTTTTCAACACTATTCCAACTCCAGTTTGTTCAAACTGAATGTGTGATCTTCGCTTGCACACAGCTTTTTGACTGTGTGTATTCACATTTTCACTATCGATAACATTACATCATTTACAGACTGTGACAGCCTCTAATGTTGGGTTAAAGCTATTTAGTTAAAGTGTGATATGTAAAACAAAGCTGACAAGATTGCTAACTAGATATAACGTTATAAAAGTCACTTTCCTGCGAGAAGAAAAGGTCAAACCTTGCAGAATCGCTGAATTAGGCAGTTTAATTTATAGAAAAAGACCCTCAGTACCTGGGCAGGGTCTCCTGTAGACTAGGCTCTGAGGTTCAGCGACATCCCTCAGGTTTTTGTCCAGTTTCCTCCAGGTTATCTGAGCGATATCCAGTCTTGTATAAGGACACACATGCTGCAGGTCTCATGTTCTCTCCTCCACAGTCAGTCAGTGCAGGCTGCCGGTGAGAAGAACAGTTATTCAGGACCTGCTTCACTACAAACACCAGCGAACACAGAGAGGATGCTCGGGGGCGGGGCTTTGTTTAGAGATGGGCGTGGTTTTTCTTTTGTTTTACATGTTAACTTTTTTATTAAATAGATTTTTTTTCATTTTCAACTATATGTTGTTATTTTTTTAAATCTTATAATGCCTGCAAATATATAATGCCTAAAAAAAACATCAAAACATTTAAATACTATACCCTTGTAAGTCTACTCTTTGAGAAGAAAGTTCTGGTGAGAGGAAAGTTGCTGTTTTGTACTTTTAACATTTTGTCCAATAATGTTACTAAAATATTAAAGGCATAAAAAAAACAAGTGTGTAAAAAAGTGTGTTTTTATCAGTTTGTAAGTAATGATTTCACATTCGTGTTTCATGTTCACCCTCTACTGGTTATAACTGAAATTACAGCCAAATATATTTATTAAAAATGCTGAATAACATAAATACCCATTAACTATAAATTTTTGCTTATACATATTTAAGCCTAGGACTTTTTGGACACTGGGCTTCAAAGTGGTTATCTATATAAAACACTGTAAATATTACACTAATTTATAATGGTTATTTCAACCAACAAACTCTTATCTTCTATGTCTTCTATATCTGTTACAGTTAAGGTCTCATTTTATCTTTTATGTGTAGTGTATTTGTCATTTGTTAAAAGGCTTCTATATTCTTACTTTTTTGTTCAACTGTACTGTTTTTAATAATAATTTTTACTTTGTGCTTCATGTCTGTTTTGCTTTGTATGTAAAGTGCCTTAAAGAATATTGGAAAGCACTATATAAATACAATGTATTATTATTATTATTATTATTATTATTATTATTATTATTATTATTATTATTATTATTATATGAAGAAACAAAACTGAGCACTCACATTTTGTTTTCCCAGATTTATTTATTGTTCTGTTTATTTGTTAGAATGCAGTTAACTGACACTAAAATAACCTAGGTTAACTAGCTATCTTTCTTTGTAATATACAGTATAATAACATAATGTAGTGAAGGTGGAGGTGTGGCTTCGGATGAGAACGAGGCTGCACCTGTGAATAATTAATTAGGACAGTGTTGGAGACACGAGGAGAGAGTGAATGGCAGTGTGTAAGTGAGGAAAGTTTGGTGTTTGTTAGAGCAGAATGATGAAGATAGTGTAAAGATTTAGTTATTAGGAGATTTAGTTATTCCTGCTTTATAAGGGTAGAGACGGTTACCTCCTGTAGAAAAATACAGGCCGGGGTTAGGAGGTCAGCCGCGTGTTTGGCTCCAGAATCGCTTCAGTCCAAAAGGGAAGCTTGGACTGAAATTATTTCAAGGTTGGCAGGTCTGTTGGTTGTTTAGCACTAAAATGTGGATTTTAATTTAGTCGTGGTGTCTTCTTATAAGTGCATATTTGCTCTGTGAGTGTGTTTTAAGAGGGCAGTGATTCATGCGGGTGGGTTAAGGTTAACTTACCGTTAACGTTACTGGATTCCAGGGATTGCTGGTTGAATGTTTCTGAATGTGTAACTTAACTGTTATATTTAATATAAAAATGCAAAATAAGCACCATATCAGGGCACGGTCCCATTTGAAGTCTATGTAGAATATTTGGAGAGCATAAAACCCTTTTTCATTAAAAGTTATGGCAGTAAGAGGTCATTACAAACAACTAATTTACTTTGTTTTTTAATAATAATTATTGTATTTATTTATTTTATTATTCATTCTCATTTGCGCTTCTGTACAATGACCAGGTTGTATAAGTCCAGGTTGTATAAAGCAAAAAAAAAACGTTTATTATAGAAAAAACACGATAAATAATAAATGATTGTAGGTCAGCGCATGCGTAGTGCCTTTAGGAAGCAGGTATCGATGGGTAGCATAACTCGACGGAACACCCGGTAAGTTACATAATATGCCTATATATTATATGTGTGTCATTACCACAAGAGGATAATAACTTGTTATACAGAAATGCATTAATAAAACACTCGTGCTAACGGTAACCTAAACTAGCGAGGTAAGCTAACGCTAGCTAAGTTAGTCCAGTGACGTTACCAGTTAGCCTCATGCTAACAGCGATTTTAGTTCATTTTAAGCGATAAACTGAGTAAAGAAATTGCTGGAATACCGATTAAAATGACTTTTGTCAATAAAAATTATAGGAAGCTATTAATAAATGATAAAATATACTGCTAAAATCCATTTTTATGTTTTTTTAAAAGCTAATTTACCTCAAATCCTGTCAGACTACAACCGCCAAAATATTTAAATTCGCCTCGCGCGCAGCGATACCGCAGGATTTTGCTCAGTGTACTTGCTTGTCTTAAAGATAAATACTTAGTTAACTCCTTAAAATGCCTTTTCTGTATTCGGGATACAGGTGTAGGTGATACAAACGTCTTTTTAATAATACTTATTTACATTCTGTATATTTGAAGGCTCCGTAATCTCCTACATGACTCTTGGAGAAGCTGTCTGTTTTCTCTCTACTTCCAGCTCAGTAACAGGAATCAACGCAAATTCCGCATGTTTGAAAACAGACAAAAAAAACTAGACAAACATTACGAAACGAAAGTTTTGGAGGACAGGGAAGTTCAGGAAAGAGCACAGTTAATGATTTTATTAATTTTATTTTGTTGAAATAAATTAGTTTTGCTTTTTTTTTTAGTAATGTTTCTTAGCAAACACGCAACCTTTTTTGTGTAAATTGTGTAATGCTTGAATAGAAATCCTTAAGCATAAGTGGTGTAATATTAGGCAGGAAATTTACAAAAATCCTGACTTGTTAAGGGGTTAAGTAAGTTATGTCAGTACCAACTCACATAATTATCTGCAGCCTTTGCCAACATTTTGATAGAAAGGAGACGTGGTGTTAACTCTAACATAATTTTTAATTTACAGCGTTGTAAAAAAAAAGTCTAAAGTAAAGTTGGCACCAAATACTTATTCAAAATGTTTATTCACAGCAATTATAAAAAAAAAAGCTAACACATTTTTCATAGCTTCTGTACAATCAACTATTGCCTCAAGAGGTGAAAAAAGGCCAGGCGGCTTGCTTTTGCTGTTTTTGCAGATATGCAGAAAAAGCAAAATGACGCACGAACTACGATTTGAACATACTTCTATATAATGAGAAAGTATCTCAAAAATAATGAAGCAGAAATCTGATGTAGATGGATGTATAGTACTAATACTTATTTGATATATATTTCGTTTTAGGCTCCTACAGTGGACTGGCATGCTTCCCAGGGGTGTTTTCTTCTTTGCAACCAGTGATTCCAGGTAGGCACCAGACCCACCGCAACGCTGACCAGAAAGGGATGGATGGATGGATTGATGGATGGATGGATGTGCTCAGTGTTATCTTTATCAGCAAGTTCAGTATTCACATTAGGCTAAAACACTTTATACTATATAATTTATATAGAGTGTATAATATTTCACAATATTTCACGGGTATCTTGTTAACAAATTCACAAAATACAGGTTTTATAAAAAATTGTCTAAGTGTGACTTAAAATCTCAAAACATGTATATGTTATAAAATTATTTTTTAACATTGGAAGCCTCGACACTAAAGCAAATTGCATACATTGTAAATTATTATTTTAAAACATAAGAAAATAAGTTACCAGTTAGTCAGACAGAAAAAATGAGAATAAAACCCAGGTTTTCTTCCTAGCTGCTTCTATAATAGGAGGAACTTCATCAAAAGTTGGTGTAGAAGCATGAAGTCAGCTTGGCTTAAAACATAAACCAAACGCTGTGTGAAAAAAAGTCTTTGTTCGTTGTCCATGTTTACACTAGAGTGCCGCAACTTTCATCTTAAAGTCGTCTTTTTTCTCCAGAGATTTCACTACTGTAGAATCCATCACCTCTGTTTGGCTCTTAGCATCTATCTCCAGCTCTGGGAGGTGCCACTGGATGAAGACCAAGTAGAAAATAGAGCCCAACACTGCCCCTACTAGAGGAGCAACGAGTGGCACCCAGAAGAAGTAACTGAAGCTCCTAAGCAGAAGAGACGTGATAAGAGAGTAAATATGAGCATATTATTAAAGGTACAGCATATATAGAGTGTCAATATTTGTAAAATAAAATTTTCACTCACGTGAAGACCTCAGTGCCCCAGCCTGCTGTAAAGGTGAAGAGGCGTGGTCCTAGGTCACGGGCTGGGTTTATGGCTCCGCCACAATTGGAGGACATGGACATGGCTATTCCCAGAACAACAGCTGCTACGATGGGTGGGAGCAGAGCCTCAGGAGCCGGACGATTCCTCTTATCGTTCAGGGGCAGAATACACAGCAGCAGTGTGGCAGTGCCGACCACCTGAGATGAAGAAAGAAAAAGAAATTACTATCAAATTGATGTCTGTTTGAATATTTTGATAACACATTTTTGAAAAATTACTCTGTACTTGTGAATAAACATTTAAAAGCCTTCAAATTATTATTAAAAAGATTAAGGTTAGTTTCTTAAATCCTTACATCCTTACTGTGCTTTAAAGGTTCTGTTTTTTCTAAACTTTTGAAAATTGACTTTTAAATGAAACAAATGAAATGTTCATATTGGGCTTTAATGCTAAGAGACATGGTGATGCATTCTTTCTTGCCTGTGTCCTGAGACTCATGGGACTGTCGGTTGTTTGGAGTTTCGGACAGGATTTGCTGGAACAATAGCTACCTATCCAGTTCCCACTTCTAAAATCCTGAAAACAAATCAGCACATGCCATTGGACCCTCCCACACCTCCAGAGGTTGGGGTACCTGCCATTGAAGGGATGCTAGGGGGCCCTGCCTTGTCTGCACTTGCTTCAGGTCTAGGGCTTGCACTACTCTTGACTACCACAGTTCCAAGTTTTGGTCACATCTGTTTTTGTGGCCCAGTATTAGTCAGGTGGTTTTAATGTTATGACTGATCTTTGTACCCTTTTCCATATCGGGGAGGGTTTTAGGCTGGCTGACCATTTTCTCTTGATAATAGGTTGAGATGATACCTAATCGTACTGCCTAATAGAATTTTGCCCTGCCTGCTGGTACCCGAGTCAGAAAAGGTTATATTTAAAATTATATATATATATATAAATTTGGTGTAATAAATGATAAATTAAGAATAAATTCCATTCACCTAGCCTACGTCAGCAAACTTGTTGTAAACAGTAGTTTAGGTTGCATTTTAGCTGAAAATGTAATTAGTGGTTAAAAACTCTGGATGCTTAGGATCCTGCTCTGATGTTCCTACTGTAGTTCTGACCTGGTCAAAGAAGTTGGTCTGCAGGGACATTCCTTCAGAGGGGTAGGTGGCAAAAATGGAAGCAGTTTCGTTAGGGCCAGTCACAGTCAGAACCCCACCGCTGTACTCCATTATAGCATCTACAGCAAAGGAGAAGAGCATGAGTTTATTTTTTTAAGACTTTTCTGTGTTTATTACTGCATTACTACAAAACAAATAACCAAGTGTGAGAGTATTAGCTACATAACATGAATTTCACTTGTGAAATGTTTTTGTTTGTTGTTTATTCAGAAGCTTTTTTTTTCAAAATATATATTTTAACAGATACCTACTACTTATTTAAAGCCTATGAAGCTACACAACTATGTTATATGTTTTTTGCAACATAAATGGTTTTCTGTGCATGAATATTTTGATTACATTTTAATGTATATAAATGTATTTAAAACACTTCGTAAATTTTTTGGATAATGCTTCAAAGCAAATCCTGAAGGTCAGAGGAATGAATTGTAAACCACTGATTCTATTCTTAACTTTTGAGTGATGTGTTTTTATACAGTCTTGTTCGTGTCTCACCGTAGTACATGAAGAAGACGACTGCGGAGGCCAGGTACGCCCCCAGCACCTGAGACAGAGAGTAGGGCAGAAGCTTACGCCATGGAAGATTACCCAACACGCAGAAACTCAGAGATACGGCAGGGTTCAGATGAGCTCCTGAGAAAGTGAAAGGTGAGAGAGAGAAAACAGTACAATCAAACGCCCACAACACTGACATTCCATGTTAGCCTATTGGACTTTAGCCTCAATTAATTTGCAATTAATGATAAGGGATTGTGAGGGAGAGATTGAGTGCCAATGCCAAGAGATAACATGCTTCTTATACAATAATTTTTAGTAATTATAATAATTACAGAGTTGTATAGATATTTATCACCTTTGTGATTATAATTATCTTATTTATCTAAAATGATCATTGGGGAATTCGATGAGCATAAATGGTGAAAGAAGTGGAATTTCAGAGAACGGCTAAAATTTGTTGCACCACTTTTATTCAAAAGCAGTGTGTAAAACTGGTGGAGGAAGACATGCCAAGATGCATGAAAACTGTAGTAGTAAAAATAGTATATAATAAATAGCACAGGTCTGTAAAGATATTTTTTATAATTTCTTGTTTATCATTGTTTAAACGTTTGAACTGCACTCTGACAAGCTTCAAGAGTTCCACTCCCCCAGGTAAGGAAACCCCTGCAGTAGAGCATTAGAATCACTACTACTGTTTCTTAAAGCTGTTTTTGTTTCTTAAAGTTAGATTTCCGTGATTTTCTTTTCTCACCTGATACTCCCATCGACAGATACATGGCGGACATGACCCCCACAGCGAAGCTCAGGTTGGCTGACAGGAACTGACCCTTCATATCTCGTCCAGTCTTCACCTGCGCTGCTCCAGAGCATCCAAACAGCTGAAGTAAAAGGCCAAGAGGTCAGCAAAGTACACTTTACTATACATCTATTAACGGTACATTATCATACAATAACAAAAAGTTGACACAGTCTAAAATGTCATTAAAAGCAGAATGCAATGATTTGCACGTCTGATACACCCATATTTTATTCACAAAGAGTATATAACAACACATGTTGAAAGTGAGACATTTTGCCATTTATATAAAAAACATTGTCATCGTTAGCACTTAAAACATCTCAAGAAAGCTGGAATGTGCTGTCTGTACATTACACAGCATTGAAAAGACTTAAAAAAAAGACTTAACAAACTAAAGTTTGACTCCCTCTTACATATAAAGTCAAATTCACAGACTTTTTACTCACAGACTAAGATTTTATAAAGACCGGAAATCACTATTTGCATAACTGCAACTAGATATTTTCTAAGATTATTTCCCATCATGCTACTGGTGGAGTTTACATGCAATGCATATTACATATGAAGTTACGAATTATGTGTATATCAATACTGTGATTTATCAGAGACTCCGTTAGCATCAGTGAACCTTGGGCACCCATTATTCTGTTGCTGGGTCATCAATTTTCCTTCTTTGTAGTACGTTTGGTAGGCACTCATCATCTAGACATCACAGATTTCTCAGACTCTAGTTTCTCAGACTCTATGACTCTACTTTTCCTTTTTTATGTCTGCTGCCATTGCATAGTGTTGCCCAATAAATGCACTAATTACAGGTGCCATTGGAGCCAGATTAGCAATGTTATTCACTTCAACTGTCAGAGGATCAGCTGATTGGTGTGTAATGATGGAGGAATGGAGATTAATGATATGGTAGCGACAGCAGAGATGATAGAGTTCAGCTGATAACAAGAGATAACTAATGAGAGTTAAATTATAAAGCACATACATAATGAATAATCGTCAATGAGTATAATATTAGTAGTATAATATAGTATAGTATAATAATATAGTAATAATATAGTATAATATTAAGCTTTTTATAATGAGATAATCAATAGACAATACAGTAATATGTAAATAAGTGAAATCACATGTATTATAGATTAGTAGGTGCACTATTACTTTTTTATGTTGAGTATAACAATAGGCATAGTTTTATACTTACGGAAGTCACACTATTGCATCACTCACAAATACTATGAATAAATATACCTTATAGATTTCTATTACACCTCAATGCAGCACTGCAGTGAGTTTCAAGCTGTAATTTCACTTCTTTAAAAAGATCAAAAATCATGGAAATCCTACCTAGTGCTGCTTTAAATAGAACCTGTCTGACAACATGAAACAGGATAAAATGTCAAAATAAATAAGTATGACAAAAATGCAAAAACAAAAGAAATCTGTGGTCAAATTTGGGATAAAATACTTATTTAGAGCACTGTATATTGCAGTATTACAAATTACATGATTTTTCAAAACCCCAGCATGACAATGAATTTTAATCATTGATAAATTATTGATAGTAATTTACTGAAATTTGAGAAAAATAAAAGAAATTGGGCAGATTTATCTGCCTGCAGGAAATATCTTGCATTTACTGGTCTATTGCTATTTTTACTTTTACATCACTCAGCAAAAAGTTACAATATTTAGCTTAATTTACATTACATTGCATTGTATGTCCTAAGATTATTATGACTATTGCACATGCTCACTTTGGAGTGATGATGCTAAAACTATATGTTCTTCATCCTAGTTGTAGTCAGCCCTACAGTGAGATACAGTTTCTATGAACTACTTATGAACATCATATCTCAGCTGTGCTGTTTGTCAGTAAAGTTACTGATAAGCTAGTTTAAATAGTGTTTGGTATTATCTGTAATATCACTAGACATTTGACATGTTTAACCCTATATAAATCTAGCATGCACCTTGTTTAGGGCTTATTAAACAAAGGCAACAGTTGTACTTGGAACTGATTACAGATCAAAGGATAATTTGGATGCTTAAATAATAATTATTTGCCTGGTTAATATATTATTCAGATTTGTTTGAAGGCAGACGATTCCTAGAACCATGTGAAATTAATAATAAAATATAAAAAATGGTTCTATTTAACTATATAGATGTTTAAATTATACTCACCAGGAGAACAAAGGTGCCAATAATCTCTCCCAGACACTCTCTGGCTAAATCGTTCTTGATCTTCATCTTCATCATCACTTTCTTCGCCCTGGTTTTCATGCTGGTCTGCATGTCTGAAAACTTCCTGTCGAGACTGGCTGCACTTAGAACGATCTCTCTGACTCAACTCACAGCACACCCTAGTAAACCTCTGGTCCTAATAAGTGGTCGGTTACACTTTGGTCTCTCTTTGGCATTTCTGTCCTAAATATAAAATCATTAATATTCAAGATAGAGAGAAATGGGAGGTGATGAGCAGATGCTCTGATAACCATCCTCTAATATAATAATTTGTATTAATAAAAATAGTTCAGGGAGCATTAGCGTGTCATTCAGTTATTTATTCATTATCTTTATGGGTTTAGCGCTGACACTGGAGGATTCCATAAGTCATAAACCCGTAGATAACAGACGACTCCATGTGTTGTTCATTAAGTAGAGTGCAATTCTGTGTAATACAGCCCTAAGCGTCCATACTTGTGCCTTAATATGATGGTGTTTAATTGCAGGTCGTTTTGACCTATTCATCATACTGTGTGCAAAGGGCAGTGTGAGTGGTGATGTAAAAGAAATACAATTTTAGTTCTGATAGCTAGGACATGTTAGTTATACAATAAGAGAAAAGCCAAGGTTAGCATCATACAATGGTCTTGTAGTGTAAGGTAGCAATCTTACTACAAATAAACATATATAAAAATGTTATTATCTATATTATATGATATATGACTACCAAACTGTCAGTAGTTCTCTCTTATAATGGCAATTCCACAGGTTGGATGTTAATAAGCAGTATGTGAATTGATTGTAAATTGCCCAATGAAAATAATCATGTCACTGTAATTCATACAAAGTGTTTATTAAATTTAAATATAACAAAATAGTTGTAATTTGCTTTTATTAGTATGTTAAATATCATAATATCCAAACGTAATGTGAAACATAAAAACAAACCACACTGTAAAATAGGATGGATCTGTATTATTTTAAATCAAATATACATATATTCTACATTATAATAAAATACAAACAATGAACAAACTCACACTGGTTAAATTCTATTATGATAATAGCAATAAAAAGATGTTAAAATACAGCTGATAAAATAGTCAATCTCCACAGAGACAATATATGCGTTTCCTCTTATTTTAAACTTCCAGTGCTTTTGGTTTCCCTGACGACTATTCTGTACAACAGTTCTATTTTAAATATGTTATAAGGGAAAGTATCTCTGCTCCATCTTTACCTGATAGCAATGTACTGTAGCTCCATAAATGAGGAGGGTAAGGGTCGGTTTCCTGGACAGTGATTAGGCCTAGTCCTAGATTACATTTCCCACTCAGCATGTTGTATAGTTCAGGACTAGGGTAGGAGAACTCAAGTCTTAATCGTTTTTTAGCTTTAATAGTAATTTGACTTAAGTCAGATTCACAATAACCTAATATGCTCTATTAATGTGACATCTTATCTGATTAATGTAAATATTGACAAAATGCTTCATACTGCAACTAGCCAGCAGAGGAAGATGATGTGCTGTCCTTGCTTTTCTACAATCTCTCACAGCTAAATGTTTCTCTGGGATAAGTTGTAAACCTGCACTTTTGGCAAACCTTTTGGCAAAATTATTTATATATGGTTGGTGTTGGAGGCAAACCTTTTGTAAACCTCCTGTAAGTCGCTTTGGACAAAAGCGTCTGCCAAATGTAATGTAATGTAATGTAATGTAAAAAACCTTTTGGATGTTTTTATTTGTAGAAGAGTTCTCAGATAGCATAACGAATCTGGCCATGTGGTATTGGGCCGAAATGTGGTTTATACTCGGCATTTGGATTTTGTGCCAATTTTATTATTATACCCACCAACCATAGTGTTACACATGCAACATGGGCCAATTCCCATATTATACTTGCTAACCGGGGTGTTGGCACAAATGCTTTGGGCCAATTTTCATATTATAATCAGTAACAAAATTGCTGGCAGAAACAGCTTGGGTTGATTCTTATATTTTACTCAGCAACCATAGTGTTGGCACAAGAGGCTTGGGCAGATTGTTGTATTATACTCAGCAGCCAGAGTTATGCCACATTTGACTTGGGCTAAGGGTGTTGGTACATGCGGCACTCATTACAGTATCACTACACTATCTGCTCAATTACATATTGTCACAAAAACCTTTTATCTCATATCTCTCATATATTTTTGTTGTTTTTAAATTTTGACAATGTGATCTGTTGGATGTTCTTTATATTGTATTAAAATGGACATAATTAATTGGAAACACATTTTTTGTGTGTCAAGCATAATATTAAGATCTGAAGGGACAGATGGATATATTTAGCACTTTTTAAAAGACAGAATGCAACTAAACAGCATTGATTAGCTAATTTATAGATTTATATTAGCTAGATACATCTGATCTCAGTCCTGTCACAGTCTTGACTTGGTCTTGCTTCTTAGCTACAACATGTTCTTCTGTCCAGAAAACCAACATCATGCGGCAGATACATATGATGGCTTGTAGTTGGATAATGTAAAAAAAAAAAAGAATCCTTTAAGTATTTCAGTAGAAAGCATAATAGACAAAAATATATTTTTGTCCACATGGTGGCATTGTATAGTTTCCTCCAGGGCCTGCTGATGGTCAGATGTGTTGAAGCTGAATAAAGAAATAGGAAATAAAAGAAAAATTTGTCTCTGTGTAAAAAAAAAAAAAAAAAACTTTTACTTGGTGGTAAAGCTGCTGGTGAAGTTGGTTATTGTATTCTTGCATTCCTTCCCTCTCAGTTTTCTAATTTAAGTCTCTTATAATGTCTGCTGAAATCTGAGACGGGTTCTTCCACACTGTTAAACAATCATAAAATAATAAATAACACTGAAAATATAACATAGCTGGTGAAGCCCATCAACCTTGTTTTGAAAAACAAAATTGCCCAGTCAATCCAGTCCTCAATATGGCTGATGAGGGCGATGCAGTAACACCTCCACAGGGCCAGGGGGCAGTCTTTTAATCAAGTTCCAGGCCTCCAGACGTCTTAGACCACCCAAAGTCTGACCCTGAATTTCCACTAGTTCATCTCCTGGAAGTACCTTCCCAACAGGGCCACCTGAAAAAAAACAGGAGGTGGGTTATAATGAACTATATCTCTGTATTACACTGTTTTATATGATGGGCCACATAAATATTTAGGTGTAAAGCCTCTGTTGAAACTAGCTTTGATGCCTTGTGAAAGCAACCGCTCTGTGTTTGAGAAGATTTCTAATAAAAAATTGACAAATGTGGCCGAAGAAGGGCATGTGGGATTATGCTAACATCAGACTTACCTAAAAAAAATACAAATAACTTAATTCAAAGTGTTTGTTAAAGCTACCAACACCACATAATTAGTTATAGTATGATTTAACTAGCTAATTACCTGACAACTGCAACTGAGATGGAATGAGAAAAATCAGATAAATTCTGTTTTTATAAAACACATGGGGATGAGCGGAGCCATGCTTTACACTGTTCATATTATCCATTTCAACTGTACTGTTTTCACAAGCTGTTGGCTCAGGCAGATTATTGTATTATACTTAGTAACCGGTGTGTTAATGCATGTAAGTTGGGCGAATTTCCATATCATACTTGCCAACAGGGAAGTTGGCACAAATGCTTTGAGACTATTTCCATATTATACTCAGCAACCGAGTTGCTGGCACAAGCGGCTCGGGCAGATTGTTGTATTATACTCAGCAATTGGAGTGTTGCCACATTTAATTTAGGCTAATAATCATATTATACTCTGCAAGTAGAGTGTTTGGACATATGGCTTAGGCTGTTTCCGATATTATACTTAGCAACAGGGTGTGTTGGCAAAAACGCTTTGGGACCATTGCCATATTATACTAGGCAACTGTAGTGTTGGCACAAGCAGTTCGGGCAATTTTCATACCGTAGTGTTGGCACAACCGGCTTGGGCAGATTGTTGTATTATACTTAGCAACCGGAGTGTTACCACATTCTACTCGGGCTAATTCTTATATTGTACTCTGCAACTGGGGGTGTTGGCATATGCAGCACTCAGGCTGGTGATGAGTCAAGGATTTGGTTCAAAATTGGGCCTTGATTCAAGTCAGAAGTGGGCTCAAGTTCTTTGTGATTTATGCTCATAACGTGTATGCTTACCCTGAAAAATCCTCTGTACAGTAAGGGGTTTATCCCCCAGGCTGGAGCCCACTCCTCCTTCAAGACTGAAGCCCAGGTCATACCTAGACTTAGTCAAAGTCACACGTATTTTGCTGCCTGCTGAGTAAAACACACACATACACAAACACATGATAAATGCATCATTCAATCTAGAGTAACTAAAATTCACTAACATTTCAGAGGCCTGCTCGTAACCCTCATTTTAAAGAGCAGCATAAAGATAATAAGTGTGTTCTCACCAGAGTTTCCTACAGTCTTCTGCGGGCTGCCTTTAGTGCTGAACTGGTTTTCAGTGGTGTTACCTGGCCTGAGCACCACCACTGCCATTCCACGCAACCTTGCCTTTCTCAGAGTGCGCAGGGCCTCCCAGTGGGCGGAGTTCTGTAAAGAAGTGCCATTGATTGACAGCACCTGGTCGCCTTCTTGGATAGAGCCCTCCTGGCCGGCTGCACCATAGGGAAACACCCTGTGGACCTGAGAACATACATAGAGGCCACAGAGCAAAATTTAACAAAATAATACCTTCATTAGTGTTTTTTTTTTATTTTTAATCTTTAATTATTTAATACATTAATCAATGAAATCTTAATAACATACAATGCTGCCACAAAAAGTGTTGCTTTATGTTGCTTTAGATTGGTGCTTCAGTGTGGCAATGATTGCTATGATATTTCATTCAGTCTTAGTGCTTGCTAGGCAGTTGATATAGTGTTTCAGGTGGTTGCATATTTGCAGGGTTTTGTATAATTGCAGCTGTTGCTACACGGAAACCATGTGTCTGATTAAAAAGCAGTATATGAGAACAGATCACACGAACAGACCATACAATCTGGAGTCATTACAGTGTAAATATCGAAAAATGTGACGAATGTCTGCAGGGAACATCCAACAGAAAAACATGATAAAGATGTGCAATTTGCAAGTTGTCCCATAGACAATTTATAGACGTTTGGTTAATAGAAATTTTAATTATTAAAAAGTCTTACTGTAACAGGTTTATTCTGATCCACTCCTCCTGCTACGGTGAAGCCGAGTCCCCTCCCCACTTCCTTATGCAGTACGACCACCTGAACATCCTCACAGTTCTGCAACAAAATGCAAGTATATCTGTCCAGTATAATTTATTTTACTTTAATCCTGGATATATGGAGATATTTAGAGTGCGTTATTAGTATAATGACATTCTGGATCATTGATTTCTTTTACAAATCTGATAATCTAATAAAATAAAATTTTTTATTTGTTACAGTAATGTATTCTTAAATGTTTTTTTAGTCCAGTGTTTTGTCATATCATAATAGTATAATTATCGCAAAAATACTGTGAAATATAGTGTTATAATTTTAGGGCCATATCACCCACCCCTAGTTACTATTCTATATATTACCAAACTGTTACTATGGAATTACCCAGAGATTCAAACACCATAAACATCACAGTCAGGATTTTCAAATCTGGATTTTAATTTCTAATAATCAGATATTTATTGCATTTGTGATTCAGCATATTTGAAGGATGTTCCTCTAGAGGAGTACTCTTTGGTGCACAGTACCTCTAAAGCATCGTCTCCCAGTCCCCTGACATCATCCAGCAGACAGTCCAGCTCCTCTGTAGCCAGCAGCGTCACGCTGGACAGGACTGAGATGTCTGAGCTCAGAGAGGCGGATCTCTTAGACATCCACTTCTCCTCGTCTATCGAGCCTTTCCCATGTGAAGCAGGGTAGTCCATTCCCCCCAGATTACACAGGTCTACAAAGCTGGTAGAGTAATGTAAAGGAAAAGTGAATTAAAGAGAAAAACATTGCGAGAAAATTTTACATACAGCAAACGCTGCGTTCCAATTCCTAAAGGCTGCAGCTGAGGTGGGCTACATTTCTCTACACTGTGTCATAGAACCCCTGTTATACAGCAGAGGATTGCAATCGTAGTTTAAAGAGATCCAAAGGACACAACTGATGTATCCTTCACAGCCCTCAGATTACCAACATTTCTGCACGCGTACAACATAAAAGAAATACAGCACCATGGAAATTAAGCAAAAAAGGATGAAAACACTATGAAAATGTTTTAAAATTGTTTATTGGTTTTTTTTTTTCGTCCATCACATTCTGTTAATTTTGAGTTATAGCAAAAAATAGAAATAATTCTAATGGCTAGTTTTCAATTATTTTCAAACTAGTTTTTATTATGAACAGAACAGGGCATCTGTATATCATCAAAAACTGTGTGGAGACACAGAGCTACAGTATACTACAGTATATGTAGTGTAATCAGACATGTACAAGGTAATTTAGCTTAGCAAACACACATTTGCTAGTGGTTTGATACTTCAGCATTTTAACACTAAGCAAGCCTTTTTCAGCTCTCATCTTGTAAGTGGTAAACACCCAATCTATGTCTTTAGATGTATTAAAAGCTGCATTTCCTTTAATTTATCAGAGTAGAATGTGTTCATTAACTTCAGCTTGGTGTTAACTGGCTCCCTGCCTTCATTCATAGCTACTACTCTGCAACCTATACAGCTAAAGAGACAGATACACTTACCTTTCTTATAAAATAAGTACCATTTGTAAATGAAATTTTAATAGATTTTTATTCTTTTCTATTTATTTTTTCTGCTGACGTAGGAGTAACACTGTTGTTAACTCACTGTTGTAACTCATTTCCGCCAGTCAGCTACACTACACTACAATAAATTGAATTTGTGATAAAAACATTGCTTTTACGGTCATATAATTAGTTTACTGTTTGTAATTAAGCTACTGTGTTAACATTAGGTAGTCTAATATTTGATGTGATAAAATATACTCTACATTTTAATGTTCTTTTTACAGTAAACCTCAACTGCAGCCAAGACATTGGAACACAGCCATTGTTATAATGTCAATTAGCATGTAAATAGTTCTTAAATTAGAGAATCATGCATAACACAATCATACCTTAATGAAAAACTTCTGTGGTCTGACTGGCTTGTGTTGCTTGTGATGGTTACTGATGATTCCCCTGAGTCAGATTCGTCTCCTCTTTCTGTTCCCTCTGTGTCTTCTTCGTCATCAAGTTCATCATCATCGTCACTGTCATAAACAGTAGCATGAACACCATCTCCTTTGTTAGCGATCCACCTAGAAACCTTTGCAGCTACTTTTTCATCTCTTGTCCCACAAATATTGTTGAGATCCCTCAGAGTGGAAGGGGCAGGTGTTGTTACAGTAGAGTCAACCAAAGGAATTGATGGTAATTTGGGATGAGTACTGTTGGCCGTTGAGGAAGTCTTTGAGTCCTTTATTGAAGAAAAGGATGGAACTGAATCTGGAAACACTGGGGTGGTCTCTTTAACACTTTTAGTGGTTGAATTACCTTGAGGAAATTCTTGGATTTGGAGGTTGGCTTCATCTTTGGCATCTGATAAATTGGCTCTTTGGCTTTGTGACCTGACAGAGTCTTTAGGTTTAGGATGGGATACATCTGTGCTTGGATTGGACTTAATGTTTGTGTTTTGGGGGAGTGCAACACTGAGATGAGGTCTAGCAGTTTCTGCAGTTAATTCAATGTTTTTTATATTTGTAGGGCTATCTTTGGAGTGATCTTTTGCGTCCACTGGCCTGTTTATTACAGAAGTTTTGATATTGTCCTTAATATTGTAAAGAGTAATGTTGAGCTCTTTACTCTGGACAGGAGCAGACTTGTCCAGTTGTTTTTGATCAGGAGAACTCCGGGAAATATCTTCTTTAGCATTACTCTTACTAAAGGAGTTTTTTGTGTTCCAGACACCCCTCCATTCGTTCAGAGATTTATCTGAATTGCTCTTACTCACTCCAAAAACTAGGTTAGTCTTTTCTGGGACAGAAAAAGTTCTTCTGGTGCGAATAGTCTGGGATGGGCTCTGGTTTTGGTGGGCAAGAGTCTCAAATTTGTGAATTGCATTTCGCACCAAATCCAAAGATTGCACTTGGCCTTTCTCTTGGAAGCTCAGCCTCTTCATTCTTGGAAGTGTTGATGAGCCAAGCTCGAACACATCTTCATTTCCTTTATATCTGTCACTGTCTACTGTCACACTTCGGGAAAAATGAGATTTGGGTTGTCCAGTCGCTTCTTTACCCAGTGAATAAATTCCTGGTGAGTCATTGACCTGTTTTCTTGGACTTGTCTCCGGGACTCTGACAGGGGTTGAATTATCAGTTGTTCGGTTGACCTGCCTGTCTTTCTCCACTTCTTTCATGATGCTTTCTTGCCTAATCAGCTGCATAGTTTTCTCAGGTGTGCTTGAGCCAGAAGATGAACCTGAAGACTCCTGAGTCCTAAGAGCTCTGGAAAGCGCAGCTGGACTATTTCTGCTCCTTGCTCTATCTAAGGAATACGTTTCCAGTCTCGCCACAGGTTCTCCAAGTTGGGTTTTCACATTGCATCCACTTTTAGCCATCAAACCAGTTGAATCTTTTTCAAGGGGTTTTTCCCTAGACCACATAGATACTGGAGATGTTGTATCTTTTCTCACATTATTTTTGTTGGGTAAAACTGATGAACTGATGTCTGGAGTAGAAGTAAAATCAGATCCATCCTTTTTTGGGCTCCAGTGACTTAAATTTGAATCGACAGCATCTGAATTATAAAGCCAGTCACCAACTGGAGCAGAGTATCGTTTTGCACGGATGTTATCTCTCGAGTTTGCATCAGTATTCTCTTCAGATGCATTAAAGCCATAGAGCTTCCCAATTCTGTCCATTATAGTTTTGTTTCCAGTTATTTCTGTGACTTTTGATTCATTTACCTGAGAAAACAGTTGGGCCTCTGCCTGACTTGACTTGGGACTGCCCTGTTCAGAAAGCCACCATGGACTTTTCAGACCCTCTGTGCTGTCCTGGCTTTCATTTCGTTTCAGTCTAGATGGAAGAGACTGGCCACTACTTGCCCGGTCAAGAGCGAGAGCTACCCGACTAAATCTAACGGAGGAAGATCCAGAGAACACTGGGGAAAGAGTAGCACTGCTGCTACTCTGCTTTCCTTGACCAATCGCGTTGTATGCTTGTATTCTTAGTGATACGCTATTAGTCGGGCTGGCAGGTTCATTTGGCTTTGGGCTACTTCCTGGCCCATTCTCCTGTAAACTCTCAGAACGTCTGAGAATTTTAAAGTCAGTAGAGTCGATAATTGCCACTGTCTGGTTCTCCTTTTCTCTCTCAATTCCTCTCCAGTCTAAACTTTTGCTTCTGTTTGATAGATTTGGTCTTCTCCATTCTGTTCTTCCCCTTGTTTTTGTGGTCATGTTGCCAACACTATCTGGCTTCTTCTCTTGAGTGGCATCGCTTGTCTCTGAGCCAGACAGCAATTCTGTGTTCTTTGCCATGCTGACCTGACTGAGAGGTCTAGGTGTTCTTCTGTCTGGTACATCAGATTCAGGAGTTTGTGGTGAATTTGCACGAACTCTAAGCACCTCCTTTCCAGTGTCAATGCTGCTTAATCTTCTCACATTTTCACCAGTTCCACTGTCAAATCTACTGTGTATTGTTTTCAAGCCCTTGGTGGGTTCAATGGAGGATATCCTCTGCCGCTCTTTGGCGGAGCGAATTTGGAACCTAGCAGCAGTAGAGTGCATTGGAGCTACAGGTGACTTACCCTGGCCTTGTTCTTCAGAGTTGTTGGATATTTCTCCATTCCCAGCTCCAGACATGTCCATTTTCTTAGAGTAAGGCTCAGTCCATAGATTACAGTGTAATCAGCAGGCAAGTAAATTCCCAAAATAGTCTTTTCTTAGAGATGCTCATGTTTCATTCTTTTGCAACGTACGTGATCAAGTATATCCATTCCAAATGTAAGCCGTGAGTAGGTTGTCAACTGTGTAATTCACACCACACAGTAAATTCTAGGGTTTCCATCCAATGTCGACGTGGCAAACCTTTGAAGAAATCCATAAAAAGAAGGAATCAAAATATTTGCAGGTGTAGTTGTAGTTGAGCAGTTTGTTAGCCTCCAGTTCTCAGCAGATGTCCAGCAGAGAAGGTTAAGCCATAAACAAAACACCCTCAGAGCTCTCAGAAGAAAAAGGCAACTCCCCTTGTGGCCTTAGCACTCAAAAATGTTTATATCTGCTTACACTCACACTTGGCAGTTCATTTGTTGGGATACTGTGTTTTCTTTTGGACTCTGAAGATTCTTTTTTTCTTCTATGGATTCCAGTGGTTGGTCTCTTGGATTCCTGCCTCCCGTTTTGCCACAGACTCTGTCAGATGGCCCTGACCTCCAAAATCCTACAGAAAAAAGGACAAGAAAAGAGTTAGAGAGATTTTTTTCACCCTTATTTTGCTGCAGTAATGCCCTGTAATGCTGTGATAATTGCATCCAGGCCAAATTAAGGGAGTCACTAAAGGCTGAACTTAATTATGGTACAGAGACTTTAACCCCTTAACTTCTGTTTGACTGTTTAGTAGAGCACATGTGAGTCACTGTCTCTTATTGAGGAAAGTTTTGATCTGAATATGTTAGGCTAATAAAATCTAAAGTAAAGGATGATGTGTCTTCTCAGCAGTAAATCATTTGGACTTTGTAGTTGTATAATAATTACAGACTGTAGTTCTGTCTCTGTTTCTCTGTATACTTTATTATTATCCTTCTTTTACCCTGTTCTTTAATACTCATAACCTTATAGGATAGAAAACCACCACAGAGCAGCTATTGTTGTGCTGTTGTGGTACAGTGAGTGGATCAGATACAGCAGTGCTACTGGAGTTTTTAAACACTGTGTTGAAACACTGTGTTTTAAACATGGTGAAAGGAGGAGAATAATGAAGTATACAGAGAAACAGATACAGAACTACAGTCTGTAATTATTATAGAACTACAACTAAGTGTCCTATATGATCAGTGGAACTGACAAAAATGGATGATGTGTGTAAATTATATAATCGTTTCAAAAGCTTTTATAAATGTACAACAAACCACTGTAATTTTTACTATTCCTTTTTTATTTGTGCTTTGTGTTCAAATTTTATTTGTATGTTTTCTTATTGACCTAAACAAACAAACAAAAAATATATATCTTCTTTATGTGAGAACATTAATAAGTAAAAAAAATGAGCAGTTAATTATCTAACTAATAACTAATAATCAGACAAAAGATAATAGAAAGAAAGTCAATAAGGAAATAAAGCGTATTAGTCATCTATTTGTTTTATACAGTGATGTTAGTAATACTTTAATCTGATCTATTTTTTTTTTCTTTCAGTAACGAGTTACTATTTCCAGTCCAGTAATCAGGTTAAAGTTACTTATCCAAGTTGCTGTAAATTTACTGTTTTGTCATTTTTTGTAGCACTCAGGCTACACACACACACTCACTCTCTTTCCACCTCACATACACACACTGACACACACAATTAAATTAGTTAAATATGATTAATATCAAGGTTGGTTGTTCACTCTGTGCTGGAGACACAGTGCTACCTAGCTCCAAAAACACAGCGTCAAATTTGAAGAAACGGTTGGAGTCGCAGCGGCACACTTACAGAACAAAAGGTGGAACAAAGCTTCCAGCGAAGTGAGTTTTGGCAAAACTGGGTGTGCGTGTGGGGTAACTTAGTTACTTTTAAAATCAAGCAATTCATAAAGCATCTTTTTAAAGTATTAATTGATAATCAGATTACTTCTTCAAAGTAACTATGCCATCACTGGTTGTATCAAACCTACAGTTTCCCGACACGTCACATCACAAGGCAACACTAAACACTAATTATTTTATCCTTTTATTTACGGTACTCCGTCATTAAGAGGATGTGTTGATCCGGCCATGTTTACACTGACAACATTCTTTGCACACTTTGTCACTGTTTCTCCGGCTCAACAAAACCTGATCCACTGGCAGACAACAGGTCAAACGCACCAAACCACAATCCGGACTGACTCCGCACACAGTGGGCGGCAGGTACAAAACTACATACACATAGTGTGACTGTGAGTAATAGCTGTACTGTACTTTTACAGTGAGCACACATGTACACATGCTAATAACCCAGCTAATAGAACATTTTAAGAATATTTAGCAGTGTTTAAAAAAAGGGTTTCAGAAAGCTTACCCTGCAGTGTTACAGAGATAACGTTTCAGGAATGGTCTAAAAAACTAGTGAGCCCTTCCAAACAGTATACACAGGGTTTGTACGGTCATAAAAAACCTGGAAAAAAATTAAAACGGCAATTTCCAGGCCTGGATAAGTTTTGTAAAAATGCAAATACCTAGAAAGATTTTGAAAAGTCATGGAAATTTGGTTTACAAATCTTTGTGTTTCCATTTATCGATGGAGAAAATCTATTTAGAGCTAACAAAATACTAAATTTTATCATTAAAAATTGTTTGTCAACATTTTATCTGATTCATTTTAAATCTAAAATTTATCAAAATTGATTATAGTTTTAGTTGATTTTTTGTTTTGATTTTTGGCATGGAAAAGTCATCAAAAAATCATGGAAATTTATTGGTTAAAAAGTGTATGAACCCTGTCAATAGTAACAGTCAGAAATTTAGACATACCTTTTCTCGTTCAGTGGAATTGCAAATTCTATTAACCAATCATCAGAACATTTCTAGCTAACATAATTATGTCTTAGAATATTCCTCTAACTCTTTGGGAGAACATTTACATAACATTAGTCATTAGTTGTTCTCTGTAATCACAATCGTAGAGGAAGCATAAAATTAAATTATGGGATATTTTGTTGTGTGCTGGGATTTTAACAGATTGGGAAATCATCGAACGTATAAACAAATAGTCAGAGACCGATACTCTCACCTCACACTGACACACCAACAGTTATTCAAATCTCAAACTCAGAGAGAAGCACTTTAACAAGATCAGATAAGATCAAACAGTAGGAGTTCCATTTACATAGACTTTCGGAAGTTAATGCATCCGTGAGCGAGGACAATAAATCAATTCACTGTACAACATGTAGAAGCATGGCAACTTAAAAAAACAGATTATCTAATTTAGAGCGCGTTTTGTGTTTTAGCTTTTATTGCTACTAATTTACATATTTAATTCTGTGTATCAGTTTGGTCAACAATGCTTATTAAGTTGATCCTCAAAATAAATGCAAAAGGGCTAATTTCTTATATACAGCTCTGGAAAAAATTAAGAGACATTTTGGTTTCTGAATCAGTTTATCTGATTTGGCTATATAGATATAGGTTTATGTTTGAGTAAAATGAACATTGTTGTATTATTCTATAAACTAGGAACAACATTTCTCTCAGGTTCGAAATATAAATATCATCATTTAGAGCATTTATTTGCAGAAAATGAGAAATGACTGAAAGTTCATATTCATAAAGTTATAAGAGTTCAGAAATCAATATTTGGTGGAATAACCCTGATGGTTTTTAATCAGTTTTCATGCATCTTGGCATCATGTTCTCCTCCACCAGTCTTGCACACTATTCACTCCTGATATATATATTGATATATTATTTATACAAGGTTACATACATTTGAATTGGTTATTGTTTTATAGTTGATAGTTATTTGTATATTATCTAAATATTATTATGGATAATTCATTTTTTTAAGGTGTTTAAATATATATGTTGCAAATGTCCATCATCATCAATGATAATAAAAATAATCAAATATGTATCAAATATGATATACTTGATGTGACCAAGAACTCAGCCTGCAAACACAGCCACAGCGTACCTTACGTTAGTGTGCCTCATGTGGTTCAAAAACGTGTAGATCTTCCTTTAAAAGCCATTTGTTCAGATCTTTCTAAATGTCCTCTTGTTCGATCCAGCTGATAATATAATAATCCACAATATAGGTCAGAAGTTTAGAGTTGCTAAACCGAAGAGAAGAAACAGTCCAGCAGCAGGTGCAGGTAAGACAGCATACAAAAAGGGGCGTGTTGCTCTGCTACCATTCAGAAAAGCCAACACCCCGAAAGGGACAGCCGTGACTGAGCGAGAGCTGATTGATTGTAAAAAGAAGTGAGCGCAGAATAAAAGCGACTGCTGATTAGTAATGGCTGAAACAGAAGAGAAATGAGATAAGTAGAGGCTGAACGTGGAGATCAGCTGAGGCACACCTGTGACCTTACACAGCCACAGAGTGTGAGAAGAGTGAAAGGGCGAGTGTTGGGTTACAGAAAACACACACACACGCAAACATACATACACACACACACGCACGCAGGTACAAACACAGGTAATACACACCTTCATCCAAGCAAACAGATTAGAAGCACTACGGTTTAAGTGGTGTTAATTCCAACACAAAGCACACGTACCTGTGAAGATCTTGGTTAGTTGGTACAACAGGTGTTCTGTATACTCTCCAGCTCTCTCTCTCTTTCTCTTTACCTTCTTCTCTCTCTTTTTCAGTTTCCTCCCTCTCTGTTTCCCTCCCTCCCTCTCTCACTCCTTCATGATTTTACTATTATGCATCTGTAATGTGAACTTGTCTGACTGGTTCTTCATCTTCACCCTCACCCACCCACTCTACCATTGTTACACCTTCCCTCCCTTTAACTTGCCTTCCTTCTCTCTCTCTCTCTCTCTCTCTCTCTCTCTCTCTCTCTCTCTCACTATCTTTCTCTCTTTTTACTCTCTTTCTCTCTCTATCTGACATAATGATACTTCTTAACATTCGTCATACTGTTAGTATAATAGTTAAATAAATACAGTTTAGAATGTAAAGTCTCTTACATTTGTATTTACTGTATATGAAAGTGTGCCATAGCGAACCGTACACAATAATATCGCCAACATTTTTGAATATTGTGAACTATAACATATTATACTCTAAAATAAATATTGTGTCATATCACCCACCCCTAATTATCACATCAGGGTTTGGCAAAAAAAGAAAAGAAAATTCACACTAATCTCATTTCCCTTTATATATCTACTAGAGACAGATTATATCTGTCTAGTATCATTATTTTACTTCAATCCTGGATATATATTAGTATATATATTATATTATTACTAATATATTATTAGTATCATGACATTCTGGATCATTGACTTTTGATTCAAATCTGATTCTGAAAAATTGTTTTTTCATATCGCCAAGAGTATTGTTATCATGATATTATTAATACTATGAAATATTATTAGTGATTAGTGTTTATTATTTTAGGGCCATATCGCTCACCCCTACCCTAGACTGCACTGTAAATATAGATCATTTAAATGTACTTAAAGGGGATACATTATGCAAAACTCATTTGGTTTTGCATGCCTTTATATTTTCACTTGTGTCTCGAAATATAACCATCTGTTTGTTTTCTGTGAATCAGCTGAAAGAGTTTAATATCAGGAATCATATGCTACTATGTGCCATTGGTATGCTCCTCTCTTTTTTTAACACCAGAATAAGAAAATTTGCATAGAACCAATATAATCAAGGGGAAGATGGACGATCACAAGCCCTCAAACAAAGCTGAACTGCTTGGATTTTTGCGGCAGGAGTGGCATAAGGTCAACCAAAAGCAGTGTGAAAGACTGGTGGACAGCATGCCAAGCATTAAAGCTGTTATTATTATAAAACCAGTGTTATTTCACCAAATATTAAAATCTGAATCCTTAAAACATTTCTTTGCAGTATTTAAGGCCTAAAAGCCCTGCATCACATTTATTTTGACAATTTCTCATTTTCTGCAAATACATGCTCTTAATGACAATATTTAAATTTTGAATTTGGGAGAAATGTCAAATTACAAGCAGCACATCTGTACTGTTCTCTCAGTGTTTTTATAAGTGAAAGAGATATGAGTTCAAGGTTCATCTTTGTGTCAACAGACCCCTCCATGCCCCTCCCACAAAGGTTTGTTTCTCTGTAATATTCAAGTCTAGCTGTCTTTGAACAAAAGCTGAACAAAAACTTTGCTATAATTTAGTGTGTAACATGTAAATAAATGAATAAATAAGAAAGCTGCGCATGAGGTATTAAATTATAATTATTTCTATTATCATCTACTAATTTGTCAATTAATTAAAAAAATAATAGTTTGTTTTCTCTCTCTGACAGTAGTTATAAATTGGTGGGTTTCTGTGTTCAGCTGCGTTTTTTTTCCCCCAATACGCAAGCGTTTACATAAACAGTACGATGATCATCAGTGTTTATACCAAGGTATTTGTAATAGCAGTAAACTATGGCAACCCTATTGTAAATTATAATAATTGTGCCACCACATTAACATTAGCATGATGATGCAACAGCAGAAACTACTGTACCTGATCTGTTCTGACAGTGTGTCTGACACACCCTATATTTATACATTTTAAAGAAAAGTAAATGTGCTGTAGGTTTCAATGAAACGCCTGGCTTGGTAAGACTACCAAGTTTGCCTGTGGCTACGAATTCTCAAGGACTTAACTGACACCACAATAAGCACAACTGGTATTCATGTGACTGTGCTGTATTGCTGTAGTAATGTATGCCCGTGGGAACCTCACAGTGGAAAGAGTAAACACATTCCTTATAGCTTTAAAGTGGAGGCAACCCTCAGTGCTGGTTATGAATTGTACATTATACATCACGATGACATTCCACATTGTGTTAGTAGTAGCATGTCCCGTGACTTCTGCCATGTCTCACGGAAAGCTAAAGAACACTATACGTACCTGTGGGATATGTTTTTAGGGTCTGTGTTGAATGTAGATGTGATTTTTGCTGGATGCTGCTGCTATCTATATGTTAGCTTGATTTAGGGCGTATCAGTATGTCTTTGCTATCATAACAACGGGAAAAGTACATCAACGTTCCAAAGGCATGTACTAATTTTTAAGGGTGAGAAGTAGTCATGGGTGTGTTTTAAGTGTAACCAATCAAAATAAACCAGCATGTAACTTGCCATCCCTTTAAAGGCCAGGTGTGCTCTGACTTGCTATTTTAATGGTGCAGAGCTTCTGTGCACTCAGCAGAGGAAACCGAGCTGCACGTTCATGTAAAGGTAATGTTGCGCAAGCAGGTAATTTTAAGAAACAGCAAGGTTATTAATTTAGGATTTTTGCTTTCTATTTGCGTTGCCAAGATAGCAATGAACATCTCACTGTTGACTTTTTTCAGGCAGTGGCACACCTGTGTTTTTTGTTGCCAAGGTATCAATACACCTAAACACACATCCTTTCCAGACCAAAGAGCATTGCAACGTAGTTTATATGATTATCTGAGTTACTGTAGCCTTTCTGTCAGCTCCAGCCAGTCTCCAACTCCAAAGAATGTGACTTTTCAAACCCATGGAATAAACAACATTTAACACATAGTACATACTGTATGTATTAAGGGAAATGCTAGCTGACCATTCTGATAAATTATCGCTTTGGGAAATCCTCACGGAGAGAGCTAGACCAGCTTCGTTCTCTTGGGATTCCTACCTTCAGATTACTGTAGCATAACCAAAGACAGAGCCTGCAATTTCCTGATGATTTGGAGATTAGACAACTACACTTCTGCCTGCTAGGCCATGAATTTACATATTTTGAAGAGGAAACGTATGTGCTACATTTCCTCACAAGGTTGAATGAGCTCCTGGTACCAATTTAAAACAAGACTTCCCTTATGAAGGTTTTTGAATGTTTTCATTAACTTTTTTAATAATTGTTAATAAGATCATAAACACACTGCAAATTATTCACAAGCAATCCTTGTTTATGCTAACATTTAACGTAGCATAGACTTTGCTCTGCTGAAGCCAGACATCACACCCTGCAAAAACGTAACTCAGGGTAGCACCAAGCCATCTTCAGCTTTTTATTAATAAGATAGAACTGATTACTATTATGTAAATAATTTGAACTAATGTCCAAGATCTGTGTGTGTCACTTATTTCTTTACCATTAATAAATAAATATAAACAGGTTTATAAGCATTCCTAAGTCTTTTATAAAGTTAATGTAAGTGTAAAGTGGTACCAAGATTCTTAGCTTTGCTATGAAAGAATGTCTTTATCATTGAAGCATAAAAAAGTTTGTTTTCTGTTTACTCTAAATGTGAACAAAAACTGAATGTGTTTATCTCTTCATCTCATTTTCACGCATAAATACACCGGTTAATCTTCCATTTTACAGCTGCATTCTTTACCTGTGTTATCACTCCATCTGTACTGTATGAAAACTGGTTCTTTGTTTGGACGTGGGGTTTGGTGACACTCAAATATCTGGAGCATTTCTGTACAGTTACACAGCGGTCACATGTCTGTTGCAACTCGTATATGAACACATACGTTCACATTACAAGCCACATGGCTTAAATGGCTAAATTATGCTAAATTTAAATGCCAATTCTAAAGTTGTTTATTAATGTCAGTTATGCCAGGAATTGTCTTGCTTTTTAGCATTTTCAGACTAAAATATCTGCAAATAAACAACTAAAGTTTTTAGCTTACATAAATAAAAGAAAGCTGAATAATGTTATGTAACAGTCTTCATTCTATATATTTAACCCCCCAACATTTTGCTAGTAGAGAAACCAATGTCTATGTACTTTGAGTAGTAAAATCAGAGAGAAGCTAAAAAAAAAAACTAATAGGTACTGCTGTTGTTTTTGGTCCTGAAAATTTGATTTAGGATCTGTTACTTTTTGCAAAGTCATTTAAATGAAGCAATAATACTGAAGTCTGATTTTATTTTCTCTGCTGTACAGCAGGTGATGGTTATTCCACACAAAGCATCTTTTTTGCAACAGCTCCTCCTGTTGACCAGTTTTAGTACAGTCTGAACACTTGCAGTGTCAGAGACTAAAGTCTGGACTATTTATTTATTTTTTAACTTGATAGTTATTTTTATTTCTAAGTTTAGAATACATTTAGATGAACATGTAATGTTAAAATATGGAAATTAGGAAAAGATCATGTAAAAATGCTTCATTCAGAAGTAAATAAATAATTCTTTAAGCAACAAAACTGACTTCCACTTGTTCAATGCGGTTGCAAAGCCAAAAATGAAATTTGTTGTATTTTAACAAAAGAGCTAATGCAGATAAGCCAACAGAAACTGATTAGCATAATGCTAATTAAAAGTCAGAAGTTAGGACAGTGTGGAAAAGCTTATAAAATAGTAAAAATATTATTTAGTTTAACTGTAATTTGATTGCAGACAATAAGAACCTGATGTTTCATGTTTTATTTTCGTCAAGAAGAAATTCTCGCCTGCACAGTAGAGAATGTGTGGAGATTTTTTTTATTAAAAATCTGACACAGACAACCTGTACTGTTACATATTTTTGCAGGATGAATAAGTCAAAACAACACCTAAAACACTACATTGATGGGAATCCTCAATGCAAAGACATCTTTTAAATGTGAGAAGGATGCTATCAGGCCTAAAATGCAGGAATGGATGTATATATGTGATAAGATATGTGATAAATAAAATGATGCTTAGCAGATAAAACCTGAAATGTCCTTGATTCATACTGTCTGCAGTCATATAAATATATAAGAAAATGTAAGAAATTCTGTTTTTGTATTATATGGATTTTCCATACTGTCCCAAATTTTGGGACTTGAACAATAAAAGTTAAAATTAAAATGTAAAAATACTGTGTATTGCTTCACAATATTATATCATCATGTACCTGAACCTATGATTTACCTTAAATTCTTTTTGTAAACTATTAAAATAATCAATCTAACATTTTTTATTTAATAGCTACATCTGAGACTCTTCTTTGTATCTAAACCAAATGCGACCACCTATTCGATACTCTACGTAACTTAAGATTTTAATCACAGATTTTAAAAGAAAATACAAAATAAAAATAAATCTCCTCTTTTCACTTCTCTCTCACTTTTAACATCTGCTGATTATTAGTATAACGTATTTCTGTTAAAATAATTGAGAAACTTGTTTGAGACTGTTTACCTGGGTGTGTTTCGCAGAAGAAATGAGAAGACGCTTTTAGTTTCCTGAAGCTGCAGAGTAGCTTTACCACAACCTTAACACAGCAGGCAGCTGCAGAGAGAGAGAGAAAAAAAGAAGAAGAGAAACGTTCTCGATTTACCACTGTGTAAATACATACATGTAGACCATTTTACCAACACATACGTACATACAGTACATACAGTACATACATACAGTACATATATACAGTAATTAATTATTTACATACAGACACGCCCTTGTTTGAAATGTCACATGAAGAAGGCCTTCAATGTTGCCGCATAACCGTTAGCTCTTTCTTCTGTGTCATTGCATCACAAACACACACACACACACCAACACACACACACTCTTCTATTGTGCCTCTGCCATCTGGAACAGCGGAAACTACCTTGAGGTTTTAGAGAAATTGAAAGTAAGTAAGTTAACATCAGCAGTTTATAACTGACATAAAGTTTGAGTAGTGCATTAAGTACAAAAACAATACTTCGTAAATCATAAATACTGCAAAAATATTGATAGACAAGTGTCAAATTTACACATTCTCTTTTTGATCATCTATCGAAAGTAGAAAAATCTCAGCAGGTTAAAAAAATAGGTACAGTGGGCACTCATGTAATTGCAAATTGGTGAACTTAACAACCTGATAAAGTGATGGATTTTGCTGTGAACACCTTTTATTAGACCTGGACCTAATTTAGATTTAGCTTAATTGTAATAGTATGAAATAATTACAATAAGATAACAATACTGATATCTCAATCTTCTCAGTCTCGGTCTTCTGTTTTTTTCTTCCCCTTTAACGTTAACGCTTTCTTTTCTTCTTGTTGTTATTATTTTTGTTTTATCATATTGTTTTTTTTTTTTTTTTTAATAAACATGTAGTATTTTAGCATAATTATGTACAGAGCGGGTGATGGCTTTTGTACTGTTCATATCGATATCAGAATTGTATAGCATTGACCGGAAAAACACATTTTTTGTGATATATTGTGATTGTTGCCATATCGTCCAGCCCTAGCTGTAGCTGTGATTGTGTGACCTTTCTCTACACCATTATTTCTGTCACCTTCCTAAAAATACAGTCAAGTACCAGCATTTTAAAGATAGAATCATGATTATATCCATGATTTAGATCATGGATATAATCATGATTAGATACAATTATTTTTCTTTTTTTTTATTATTAAGAGATTGGCACCAATAATACAAATCTAAGTGTTTTAACACTTAAAAAAACACACATATAAATACTGATTGTCAGAAGCTCAGTCTTAAGGAAGAAAAAGTAGTAATTTATTCGATTTTTTTTATTTATTCAGTAAATTATTTAAATTTTTCTTTATTATTTACAGTCAGTAAAGCAGTAATATTCCAGTCCTGCAGGTGGCGGTGCGGTGCGGTCAGGTCCTCTACCGCAGCACTCTGCTAGAGGAAGAAGCAGCAGCGGGTCACGTGACTGCAGCGTTTGTAAACGGGTTTGAGGAAGCGGAGTTTCTTTTTAACGATATATTTTAACGAGTTTTTCCGATTTTATTCAGATATAGTGGATTTATATGATCTGCAGGAAACATGAGCGCAGAGTCGCCGCTCTCTGGAGTGAACGTAGTGCTGGTTATGGCCTACGGAAGTCTGGTAAGATAACCCAGCTAATGCTAACGAAGCTAACGCTAAATAAACACACAATTAACCCGGTTAAACATGTGAACCCAGTAAATTAAACTCTTATTCACTAATATTATTGACTGTGCTATCTCTGCTAATCTCTAATTTTGATATTATGAAGAGTCTAATGTAGCAAGAACATCTTTTCTAAACATTAAATTCAGTTTAAAACGTAAAATCTGTGTCTCAGAAAATTAGAATATTATATTAGGCCAATTGGCATTTTTGGCTGCTGGAAAATGAAATCCACATCTCTTTAAAAGTTTTCAGCAGAGAAAAGCATGGAGTGCTGTAAGATTTTGTGGGAAAACAAAACTGCACTGACTTTAGACTTGATAATAAAACACAGTGGATCAACACCAGCAGATGACATGTCTCTCCAAACCATCACTGATAATCAATACATTTTACATTTCATTTGTAAATCAAGGGATCAGAGTCTGGAGGAAGAGTGGAGAGACACACAGTCCAAACTGCTCGAGGTCTAGTGTGAAGTTTCCGCCAATCAGTGATGGTTTGGAGAGTCAGGTCATTCTAATTTTTTAAGATGCACTAGTAGTCTAGCTCATTTAGGTTAACTAACTAACTAAACTGTCTGTTTTTGATATTCTATAAAGTCTAGTATATCTGAAATGTACATTTTAGCTTTTGTTATTTTTTCACTTTTGTAGGTGTTTGTATTGCTCTTCATCTTTGTAAAGAGGCAGATCATGCGCTTTGCCATGAAATCTCGCCGAGGACCACATGTCCCACTGGGTCATAACGCCCCAAAGGTAAAAAAAAAATAATAATAATAATAATGCTAATATTTATGTTACTATAAAATGACCACATGAAAGACCTATTCCTTATTACATATTAAATTACCCTGAAAAAGAAAAAAATATATTCTCATTTATTTACGATCTCTGGGATGAGTGTAGGATAAAGTAGGGTAGTGATTAAATAAATAAATTAATTTGATTTGGGTAGTGTCTAGAAATAAATTCAGCACTGAATCTCTGTGTAAATTGTTCACAGGGTCTTAGAGAAGAGATCGATTGTCGTCTGTCCAAAGTGAACGATATCCGCTATGAACCGCGGCTGCTCTCTGCGCTCGACGACAGGCTGAAGCATCGTGGACAGAACGGTGAGAGAAAAGGCATTTTTTTTTTCTGTTTTATCTGAAATTTAAGATCAGTTATGTACAAATATTAACCTCTCAGATGTCTCTTTCTGTCTATTTACAGGCTGTTATAACTACCTGTACAGGATGCAAGCTCTGGATGCCGTCAGAGACACTCGTAAGAACTCTGTCTGTATAGTGAATATGTGGGCTGTGATCAAAATGGATACGTAATTCCTAATAAGCACTCTGTAGAGAGTATAGGGACCATTTAATTTCCAAAGGGGCCAATCACCTAATTTTTTAAAGGATCCACTTCGGTCACAGCCGTTGTTTTTTTTTAGGTTTACTTTGCTTGAGTGTTTAAAAGCTTGTGCATCAATATGTTGACTGATCCTTTTTTTGTGTTTCTGATTTAGCCATCGTTTCCCACGAGCTCGGCCGCAGTGCCAGCGCTGTGACTGGCCGCCGCTACAGGAAATGGCTTATGGAGCTGCGAAATTCACACTCACTGTTCAAAAGCAGCCACAGCAGCCTCGTCGACCGTCTGATGGAGGGCTACGACAATGCTCGTCATGGGACTGGGGTCTGTGTCTGATTTTAAGCATTTTTTTAATGATAAAATGCCTCCACAAAAGATTGAGATTTTTTAAATGGCAGTTGGTTGCATATATTTTATTATATGTTTTAATGGGACAACACTAAAGATATGACACTTTGAATTGATGCAGTGTAGAGTAGTCAGTTCACAATGTGTTTAATCCACAAACACAGCTGATGGCATGTTTTTTCTTTTCAAGCTGTTGAGTGTGGAATATGGAGCTCAGGGTTTCCCCCAGGATTTCCTTGAAGGTGCGGTGGCAGGACCCCCCGGTTGGGAACCGATAATTTATATCACGTTAATGATATCACGATATAACACAATTACACATGTTTCCAGTTATTTTCTTTATTTCCAACTGTCACTGAAAA
Organism: Astyanax mexicanus; assembly: GCF_023375975.1. Lineage (NCBI taxonomy): Eukaryota > Metazoa > Chordata > Actinopteri > Characiformes > Acestrorhamphidae > Astyanax > Astyanax mexicanus. The sequence continues at coordinate 2,066,187 of NC_064413.1, forward strand.
ATGCCCACTTAAAACAAAAAGTTGCAAAAAGTAGGTTTCTTTAAAATAAATCCTTATTGTTCTTTTTTCAGATACGGTAAACGTAAAAGTGTGCAACACAAAATGTTAAATTATACATAACAGAGGAGAAAGGGCACAACAGAATATATATGTATTATTTATTCGCTCTTATCTGTATTAGGTATTTTAAATGTGAGAATGAGTAAATAAAATAAAAAATATTATTGAATTTAATTAAAAATTGTGCTTATTAAAACAGACAAATAATATCTTTAATCTTTAATTTAATTACAATAAAATGTTTACTGGACCGTGAAAACAAATGCATCACAGAGCTGTTCTAGGGTGCCTCTATTCTAGGGCCCTACATCCTTGCTTTATGACAGCTCCAGAAACAGAAACATAGCGTGATTTTCACTCCACCAGGTGAGTGAGCCTGAGTGGACACCTGCGTAAGTTGAAGCTGTTTAATCACTGTTTAATTCATCTCTCTCTCGCGCGCGCGCATTATGTTTCAGTCTCTCTCTCTCTCTCTCTCTCTCTCTCTCTCTCTCTCTCTCTCTCTCTCTCGCATTATGTTTCAGTCTCTCTCTCTCGCTATTTACAGGCGCGCTCTCGCTCTCTCTCTCTCGCGTTATGTTTCAGTCTCTCTCTCTCGCTGTGTCCTATACTCACACTCTCTCTCGCGCGCGCGCGTTATGTTGGCACTGCATGACTAACTACCGATTTCCACCCCCGAAGGGGCAACGCTGATCAAGCGCGGGAAAAACGCCGGGCTCCGAATTTTCACGAAGGGTGGCGGGGAAGAACGAAGGCGTGGCGGACCGCCGCACTGAAATGAACGTGGCGGAAACCCTGGGAGCTACACTAGTGTTTATTTTGTTCATTAAAACTCTGTTAAACTCAGTAACTCCGCATATTACAATATTCTAGTTTAATAAGCATCAATATTACCCTAAACAGTAAACCGTAAACAGTAAATCTACCCTGATATTATAATACAGTAAAAAAAAAAAAGGATTTAGTTTGCCAGGTATGAACCACACTATCAAAAGCTTAGTCTTAAGGTAGAAAAATTGATTAATCACATAATTTTATTGTAAATCATTTGAATAATTGTTTATATTCGATTGACACCAGTAATAAAATGCATTTTGAAGGCTTGATATGATGTATGATGAAGGGATCTAATCACATAGTTGATGTTTCTGATCTGCAGGTATTTGGGGAAGCTGAATATCTTAAATATAAAGAGGATCTGACAGAACTGGCTGATCTGTAAGTGCACTTATGTTCTTCTGTACTTACTAGCAGGGGCTTATCCTAATACACAGGACTAACTAAGAACAGGGGTGCTGACAAAGTTTAAACTTAAAAGAAAACCATTACAAAACAAATGCAGACAGTTCAATCATTTTACCAAAGTAGTTTAATTTAAGATCAGCATAATTTTAGCCAAGGTACAGGCTACATTTACACCACAGGTACAGTGACCCAAATTCACACTGCACAGATTTATAATGAATGTCACAAGTTGGTTTGGCGTAAAAGTTGCATTACTTTCTCTTTGCTTTGAGATGCATTGCCATTTATTGGAAATGTATCAGATTCTGAAACCACATACAGTCATGGCCAAAAGTGTTGGCACCCCTGAATTGTTCCAGAAAAGTATTTCTCCCAGAAAATTATTGCAATTACATGTTTTGTCATACAAAAGCATTTATTATGTAAACGGCTTAAATAAAGAGAAATAAACAGTCCGCTGTGGCCAGCAGAGGGAGCTGTTGATTATCTGCTGCATTTGTTTCCAGCGCTGCTACCGGAGAGAGCTGCTCTCTTACAGACTTTCAATAAATCTATCAATCAACCTGTATTTTCATTTTTACACTATGTATGTGTGTCAATAAATATAGTGACAAAAAAAAACTTAACACTTAAATGTATTAAAAAAAAACTTTAGTTTTACACGAAATAATAAAATCTGCAAAAATCTAAATTGAAATATTTTTAAGCATACTTTTTTTATTCTTTGCAATTATTTGAAAATTATAAGCGTATGGATTTCACCTGTTTTTGCTTATTTATGTTGTGTTTTTTCCATGATGGATATTTTGGTGAATTTCTTTGGGTGTTTCTGCAAAAGTCTTTGCTTTATATAACATGCCAGTTTAAATGCAAATTTTATATTTTTGTGTAAATGTGTATTTTTGTTTGAATTTCTCTGCACAAAATTAACTCCATAAAAATCTCCTTAGCAATTTTATTTAATTTTTTACTGTACATAGACAAAAAAGAGTGACGAGACATGGGGCACTTCAGATTTCAGGGGGCAAATCAGATTTCTGTGACCCTGTCCCCAGAACTGCCAGTGTAATATCCTCCCTCTCTCCTCCCTTTCTCTTGTCTCTCTCTTTTTTCTTTAATCTCTAATCCCAGTTTGAAGATCCACTCCAGCTCCAGCAGCCTGAACCAGCAGCACCAGTCAGCAGCTAAAGACCTGACCAGCTTCCCCGGACCCTCCTCCGCCTCCACCATCCAGGTCACATACCTGCCCTCCTCAGGCCAGCGCAGCAAGAGACCCAAACACTTCCTGGAGCTCAAAAACTTTAAGGACAACTACAACACGCTGGAGAGCTGAGAAATGTGAGAGAGACTTGAGAAAAGAATGGAGGGGCCGAGCGGAGATTCTGGAGAAACGGCTTCAGGAGACTCTCAGGGGTCTCTTTACTGGAAGGTGAATGACTGGAAGTAAAAGAATAAAACTTCACTGAAAAGTTCAAGTTAAAACATCAATGCTTCCTTTCAGCGCGTGGATTAACTGGACTGGATGACTGGAACGGACTGGTCCGGATTGTCTCTTAAAGCCTGTCTGTCTGAATGACTGTATGAAGCTTCAGAAAGGTTGAATAGGTACTTTACGCACATACAAATCAGTTTCTAAATCAGTTTCTCTGATTTTGCTATTTATAGGTTTATGTTTGAGTAAAATGAACATTGTGGTTTTATTCTATAAACTACAGACAACATTTCTCCCAAATTCCTAATAAAAATATTCTCATTTAGAGTTTAGAAATCAATATTTGGAATAACCCTGGTGGTTTTAAATCACATTTTTTTTAATGCATCTTGGCATCATGTCCTCCTCCACCAGTCTTACACACTGCTTTTGGATAACTTTATGCTGCTTTACTCCTGGTGCAAAAATTCAAGCAGTTCAGTTTGGTGGTTTGATGGTTTGTGATCATCCATCTTCCTCTTGATTATATTCCAGAGGTTTTTAATTTGGTAAAATCAAAGAAACTCATCATTTTTAAGTGCTTTCTTATTTTTTTCACCCAGAGCTGTATACACTGAAAGCTATGGAAGCTCGTTACTGCCTTCCTGCATTTCTTAACAAGCTTAAAGTAGCTCCACACTTCATTGGTAGAATTCTGAGAGCTTAAAACAAGAAATTGAGAGCTTTTAAAGTTGATTAAAACACTGTTTATACACACAGTATCTTTAAGTAGTTCTCCCCAGCACAGTCATCTTGAAATTAACTCACTAAATCTAAATCAGCTGAAGAGCACCAGGAACTTGCTGCTTGTCGTTAGTTCTCTTCATTCTCATGCAAACAGTCACCAGATATTTTTAGCAACAGCTGGAATTCGTGCATTTCCACAGAATTATTTTTGCAATCTGTTTTCCTATCCTACCAGTTTGTTCACGCTTGTCTTTTGTCTTATCGTCACTTTATTTCCAGAGAACTACCTGAAGGTACTGTGTGCATAAACAAACAATGTTTTAAATAAACTATCTGTTCACTTTTAAAGCTCTCAGTGCCTCGTTTTAAATGTCAGGGTGCTCAGAATTATACCAATGAAGTGTGGAGCTAATTTGAGTTTGTTAATGGCAATGGTGTAAAAATAGTGATTTCTTTGGAAGATAACTCTATGCCCAATAGCATTGTAAGCCTGTTAGTTGGGAGCGTCGGCTAAAAGCTCTGTATTTTGGAGTGCTGGGGGGGAAACAGGTGGATATTCAACAAAAGTTCATACTGGTTGTCGTGTTTCACTACAACCCAAGTACATTTTACTAGGGCTGCAACGATTAGTCGATATAATCGACAGTGTCGATTTTATAAATATTTGTCGGCTCGAAATGTTCGTTGTAGACTAATCGTCAGTCAATCAGCACGACACAAATTACTAGGGAAAAAAAACTAAATGTTATAGAAGGTTAACACTCAACTCTGCCTGCGTATATACAAATAGTCGTTGACTAATCGATTAATTGGAAAAATAATCGGCAGATTAGTCGACTACTAAAATTATCATTAGTTGCAGCCCTATGTTTTTACACCAAAGTTCCCTTTAACTAGTTTGGCAGGCTAAATCAATTTTTTTTAAATAATTAAGGCATTAGTTTCACAATCAAATAATCTTTGACTAATTGATTAATCGGAAAAATAATCAGCAGATTAGTCAACTACTAAAACTTACTAAAGCTTTTTTTTTACCAATTTTTTTCCTTTAAGTAACTATTTTGAGAGGCTAAATCATAAAATATCTTTTTATGTTTTTTTTTATTTATTCATTCATTTTATTAAGGCATTAGTTTCACAAAGACACATCAGACTTTTTACTTTTTTAAGAAAAGGCTGTATTTTAATGATATGATTTTTATGCTGGCAGGAATGGGCTTCTATATAAAGCTCTGGTTCGAGAGTTTCCTCTAAATTATTTTGATTTACTGCTTTTCTTCTGTATTTCACTGCCGGTATTAAATATTAGGGAGATGATGAACATGAGAGAGATGGAACTGTGGAATACCGATTTCTTGGTATTTGTTTGGGAGCTTCCAGATTTAAGCTGTAAAGACTTTAAAACTGTATTGGTTTATTGATTAATTTAACCTGTTAGAACTTTCCTCAATGATTCCCAGCATCTGCAGTAAGTGCACTTTTAGTTGAGATGTCTGTACAGGATTAGTGTAAGTATTTTAGGGATGAGTTTATTTGTAAAATAACTGTATTTATTGGTGTATGGTGTCTGTATCTTCTGTACATCGTGGGTGACAACTAAATTGTACTGAAATGTACACAAAAAGGCAACGTTTTTTTGTGTTTGTGTCCTCCTGCATTAAATGAGGAGTTCCTTTTATATTATATAATTAATGTTATTGTTTAACTCCACCCTAAAACATAATACCTCGCAACTTATAAAGGCCACCCCCACAAGGTAAGTCTTTCTAAATATGATGCTGCAAGCTTGACAAGCCCATTTTTGTGTAGTTTATCCTATTCTTCTTTACAGAACATCTCAAGCTCCGTCAGATTGGATGGTGAGCGTTGGTGCATAACCGTTTTCAGATCTTTCCAGAGAAGTTCAGTCGGGTTCAAGTCTGGATTTTGGCTGGGCCACTCAAGAACACTGAGAGCAGACATCGTCTGAGGGAGGGATCTGTACCTACTGTCCATCACAAGTCAGCGGATAAGAGAGATGTAAGTACTTTCAAATATTTTTTTTTAATTGCTTGTGCTTGTTTGTCTTTTGCCCTTTAGCAGAAGCTAACACTAATGTGTGGTAAATGCTCAGTGTAGACATGGGGTGTGGTTAGCAACAGCTTATTTGCATAAAAGTGACAGAGCCCTTTAATGGCTCATTCTGATAGGGACTGAAACTGGTAAGAATAGAGCTTGTCAGATCTTTATCTTCGTTTATCTTTAGCTCTGTTGTATAGCCCATAGACCTATTAAAACTGTAAAAATGTAAAAAAAAAAAAAAAAAAAAAATAGCTATAATACGTCCCCTTTAATACACTTCAGTCTATAGGAATTGTGAATGTAAAGTAGAGGTCAGGAAGAACAAGAAAACTTGCACAATGCACAAATACGACAATAAAACCACTTTACTTCACTTAACTTTAATCTCAAATCACACACATCTTACATATAAATATGCATAGCAATTAATACATCAATAATTCTAAGACTGCGCCGAGGTTTCACTACAAAAATAATCTTTATATTAAATAGAGAACAGAGAAAATTGCAATAAGTAAGTAAGGAAGCCCGTTTTAAGGACGGACGTTTGCAGAAGTGTAGAAAGAAAATAGAAAGATTTCGTACGCCATAAATACAGTATATACAAAAGCTTGGTGATGATGATGGGAGTTTGGGCGAAACGTTTGAAAGCTGAAATGCCTTTTTTTAACAGACTGATCTCTGAACCGTGTTTCATTAGAGTTTGATACTCATTTACCGCTATTCGTTCCTCTTGTTTGGTTAGGGGTAGTGCTGTTTAATGAAGGCATGACTCTGTGCTTTCTATTGGGGCATATTTACTAATATATAATCCAATAAACTGTTTGTGCAGACAGAGCAGAGAGGGAGGGAGGAAGGGAGGGTGTCTGGTGGGCAAAGGATGATTTGTGGCTCATGCTAGCTTTAGGTAGAAGCTAAAAACATCTCTTTTAACCCATCCTTATGTCAAACATTTGATTTTTTTTTAATGATTTAAAATTAACCTTAACATTAGCTGAGCTAAATTAGTGTAATAAATGTAGTGTGATGTTTAAAAAGTGCCATTTCAGTGCAGCAACCCACTGTCTAACTATACATTTAGTTTTTGTTCCAGAACACAGTAATATTATGAACCAAATGCAGAGAAAAATACTTAATATAATATAATACAATAGATTTTGATATTGGTATTGATAGGTATTAAAGTCAGTGTGGTAATGAACAAATTAGTACAAAATTAATAATTCACAATCAAATGTCAGTACCTGGCTGGATGTAGTTTGTTAGAAAACATACTGAGCACTAAATTGCTGTACTATTTCTACTTTACTGTTTAAGTTTCGCTCCTTTTTTTTGGATATTACTAAAAAAATTAGTATCATAGTGTGTTCAGTATCATCGTATATCGGTATCAAAGTCTAGGTAATATGATTCAGACATCATTATGACTCTTCATTGTGCCAGTTTGTCTTTAAGCCAGCTGAGACAAAGCCTTGTTGAAACAAAAAACATTAATGTTGAGATGTTAGTAGAAGATTAAAAGCTGACAGATCTTAGTCAGGCTTAGTCTGCTCTCACAAAACCCATTCTGCTCAAGGCCTGAGCACGAAACTCATCTAAGCAGCGCAAACACAGCAGTTTCAATGGCTGCAGGTCACCATGGTGCCGTTATTAAACAACAGCAGCAAGGCTGGGCCGGGCCTTACCTTTCCTGTTTCATGTTCAGGCCTGCCTCAGTTTTTTTTTTGTCTTCTGAATGGCCTAAAGACTTTGACTTGAAAGTCGGCTTAGCTGGTTATTTTAAGCGCCTGGCCCCAGCAGTTTTAGCTTAGAAGCTGGGCCATATTCCACTTGGCGCCACACGGATAGGCTCGCTTTCCTTCATTAAGACAAGAGACGACTGCACAAGCCCATAAAGCCCATATACAGATCTGCTGCTTAACTGTAATCTCCAGATCTGAAAGATTAGAAAGAATTGATTGTTTGATTAATTAAGGTCATTTAATTGAGGGAAAGCTGAGTGAGTGAACGAGGGGATTATACGCCACAATCTGTCAGACTATTTATATATATATACACACACACACACACACATTCACAGAGAGATTGGACTTTGTGTTTTGGAGGGCCAGCCTCAAAAAAAACGAAAAAAAAAAAAAACGGATTAATTCACTCCTTCCTCACGCTTTCCTCTCCCATATTTCTTCATTTCGGTTTAGTTGCTCAACTTCTTCATTAGGATTAAATTATGAACTCGCCTGAACTCATACTTCAGCTGAGTCTGGGTCAGTGTTAGCATGCAGGCAACGTCATGTCAGGTCGTGTGCTACAGTAAATAATAATAATAAAAATAAAAAAAATTACACCTACAATGCTAATCAATCTATCTATTCACACCGAACTGTAACCGAAAACCTACATATATATCTTTTAAATATCTGTGTGTATATGTTTATGTATACACTAATAACAATAAAACAAAGCTTCACACACACACTGACACACAGTCAGTTAGTTTGACAATGAAGCAGAAATTCAAGCTGCTCCGGTTTGTTGTGGAATAGCTGTGCAGTGATGGAGGGCAGCGTGGGCTGTTGTGGTTGATTCTGTAGAAAGGTGTGGACCCGTGATTCTCATGGTGCAGTGGTGCTCTTCACGATTTGATCTCGATCACTTTAATGAACGGTAGGCTCTTGCTGCTCGGACCGGATGGTTTCAGAGGTTTGCTGTAAAAGACAAACGCAGCCATCATTAGTTATTAATTAGTACAGGTGGTAAGTGTTTAAGTGTTAAGCCTAGCATTAAAATTAATACAAATAGACATATAAAACCCACATGATGCATTGTGATTATATATGTTTGAACAGTGATTCTATATTGCATACGGTGGTTAAATTATTGCAGGAAGCATGTTGTTGAGTTTAAACAGGGTTCACTTCTTTATTAGCATTGCTAACATTAGTAAAACTAGCTGCCTAGGTGTTAGGGTGCTAGGTGTCACTCAATCTTATTATATAGTAAGTACAGATTTTAATTTTAATAGGGAGTTCGTATTAAGTACTTCTTATACATATCCATGTCAAATAAATCGATTTTTTTTATTTTTATGTGTTTATATCTCGACATAAGCATCTTAAAATTTCATCTCAAGAATAACAACAGGCATGTGTGTGCGTTTCCTATAATATACTTTTGAATGTTTAGGTTAATACAGGTAAATCGGTCTAGGGCTCTTAATGTTTAGCAGTCAATGCTGTGCAGTAATACATTAACTCAGGAGCCTCAGCAGTAGGGAGTACAAATGGACGGCAGGATAAAAAAAAATTATAAAATTATTGTGACTAATCAATTATTCTTAAAAAAATAAATAAATAGCTAGATTTGTCTACTACTAAATTAGTCCTTGGTAGCAGCCCTAGTTTTCATGCAGGTTTCATTAAAGAGAAATCAGCTAAGCTGTTGTTGGAACTAAATAAAGCCATACAGTGTCCAGAGTTTAAAAGGGAACACCACCCAAACCTGTTTTACAGGGTAAACTCATTGCCCACAGAAATCACAGCTTTACAATAAACCTAACTAAGCATACAGTGACTATATGTATTTTACAGTATAATTAGTAATCAAATAAAACAGCTGGTCTGTGTGTTACCTGTAGACAATCTGAGCGTTGTGATCTGACAGGTACGAGTTTGACCGATGACCACCTGCATAGTAGTCCATCTGATCACGCATCTCCCTGTTCTGTAAAGAGTAAATGATTCACATAATGAGAACACAGGGGTCAACAAGGACACATTAATACACAGTTTGTGCACGCGTGTTTTTGTACATTTAAGGACAAAATTATCTTTTCTTTCTGGTTATGGATGTTGTGTGTGCGTATATATATATATATATATATATATATATATATATATATATATATATATATATGAAGCATTTATTAAACCAGAGCAGAGGTGGACCGACTCCACACTAATGCATACAGGTTTAAATAGGGATGTCATAATTCTCTAATTTGTTGGTGTTCAATTACTTGTGTCCCTATAGAGTGTGTGTGTATATGTGTAATAAAACATATCACATTAAAATAAGTGTATCTACTGACCTCTGCTTCCAGGAAAGCCACTTTCTCCTCCAGTTCTTTAATGATCCGGTCTCGCTCCTGAATCATCATACGGGAGTTCTGGAGCTGTGATGAGAAAAGTATAAGTGTGAGAAACTTAAAAGTTCTGCAGTTTTATTGTTCTTATTTGTGTGTGTGTGTGTGTGTGTGTACCTGCTCGATCATCTGCCTGAGTTTCCTCTGCTGGCTTTTCAGCATATCATCAAGGTGATGAATTTTCTCTTTCAGGATGGCATTCTCCCTCTCCAACTGCTCTAACCTACAACAGACAGAGTACACCTCTTATTACAGGGACAACAATACAAACACATGGCTTACCTGTTTATCTATACTTACAGTTAATAAAAAAACACTAATTAGTGATTTACATATTTATTGACCACTGTACAACCTCTCCTCCCACTTTCAGTGAAATGTAAAATGTACAGTTAAAACAAACACATTGAATTCTTAGCCCACTTTTATAACCCCCTATTGTGATTGGATAGCTCTGATATACTCAAAGTAAGGAAATAAACTACCAGTCAAAAATGTGGACACCTCCCTTCTCATTTGCGTTTTTTTCTATATTTGTTTTTATTTATTTTCTACATTGTAGATTAATACTGAAAGAGCGCATACACAATTTTGAAGTAAACAAAAACAGTGTTAAAACTAGCCATAATCTAACGTTGTAAATAATAAAAAAATATCAACGAAAATGTGTCAAAACTTTTGACTGGTACTGTATATTATCCCTGAAACAGTTGTGATGAACATACTATAGTTGTTTTAAGACCATTTTGTGCCACTGATATGATACAGTAGCATGATGCATTTGTACATTACTTTTAAAGAGCAATGAAATTTTATTGTTTAAGAATAATAAATATATTTAAACATCCTTACTAAACAAAACTTACAAGCAATTATTTAAGTGAATGGAATTTTTTTTTAATATTTGCTCATTTTTCTCCTCACCTCTCCTTCTCAGCCTGTCCCTCCTCCTTCATCTCCCGCAGCTGCAGCAGCTCCGCCTGCCGGGTCATTAGCTCCTCCTTCAGCGTGGAGCTCTCCTGCTCCATCCCTCCCATCAGCCTCTGAAGCTCCTCGATTCTCTCGTCCTGACGCTCTGCGTTCAGCTGGGCATCTTTCAGCCGCTCGCTCTGTTCAGAGAGCTGCCGCTTATACTGACCGGCCTCCGCCTGAAAAAAAAACACAGAAATACGATTAAAGGACAGATTATGATAAATAGGCATTTTTGATGTAGTGCTGATTTGTTTCCAGACAGCTACTTTAGGGGAAATGTGATAAAACAGCAAATTAGTTTGCACATCAGCTGGCTATAGCAAAATGTTTAAAATATTAGGCATTACTTTCATTTTCAGAGTTTCCTTCAAGGACCAATAAAGTATCTCTAAAGTCTCTAACCATTTCTACAGTATCTATAACATTTCTGTAGATTGATACTTTACAGATAGATACTTTATAAAGTATCTATCTGTAAAGTATATCTCTATAAAAGTACCAATATAACCTCTATAGATAGATACTTTATAAAAGTATTTATCTATCTAATCACACAATACATACAAATACAGCACTGTGCAAGTTTTAGTCCCTGTAACCAAAAAATAAACTGTAATATTAGTGTTAAAACATAGGCAACCCTTTGAAAGCTTTGGGCACCTGTTGCTGACACACAGCTTGTTCTAACTGCTAAGAGAAATTATTTTAAAACGTGCTTAGGAGCCAAAAACCTTTGCCAAGTCCTGTTTGTGTTGCTATTTAGGTTCAAACGTTGCACTACAATAAAGTGGTGGATGTGGTTTTATTTTGAGATGTTATTTAGCACAATTGTGGGCATCACCACAAAGCAAATTCTGTTTTCTGTTCCCAGTCTGCCCCCCTGGGATAATTGAGAACACTACAGAGAGAGAGTCAGCACTGGATAGTATAAAAATACCCCCCAAAAAAAGATCCAAACAATGTTAAGTGTTTCAGTATGAGGCACAGTTTCTGCTGGATCACTATGATAGTGCTGTTATGATACTGTTTCAGTCTTTTATAGCCATAACGGAACAGTACATCATCTCAGAAGAATGAGTCAGACATTCAACCACAGCGTCACACAGTGTTCCCTTCATGTTCTGGATCTTCTGGCAGAAGCTGGGAAATCTACAGGACTGGCAGCGAACCAGAAGCCCTAACGACCGGACCCACCCAGCTTGCTTCGGTCTACAGGAACTCAGCAGCATGTTTTCAATTCATGCCGGTTCCTCAGGAATGTGCAGACAACAATACAAAGCTAGGCCTGAGGCTATAAAGACAAGAAGAGGGACAAAAGACAAAGAGCTCCAAGTCAAGCGTGACTTACTGAGAGGGACAGCGCCTAACCTTTGTCCAGTTCTTTTAATATTCTTACATTTTGTATTAAAACTCTGGGCACACAGCGATATTATAAAGATTTTTAAAGATCATAAAGATCATTTTGAACACATGTGATTGAAACCCTTCAATTAAATCTCAGTTTAGGATCAGTTGCATTATTATTTTCTGAGGCATCATAAAATCAGGCTGACAAATCAGAGCTCAGTTATGGTTGCAGATGAACAGCTCAGCTCATCTTGTTTGGAGCAAAACGCAGAACCTTTTACGACCTTAGATATTGTTGTGGTCCACCAAAAAACATGCATCTTGATGTTCAGTTTACTACATAATTTGAACACATTGTCAAATTCATTTGATGTATGGACCAATAGAAATTCTCCAAATTTCCTGTAATTAAGTTTGTGTTGGAATGCACTGAAAATCACTTTTTTTTCAATTAAAAAGCTAAAGAACAGAAGAGTGAATGAATACAGATTGAGAGACTGACCTGTAGTTTTTCTTTCTCCTCCTGGTGTCTTTTTTCTGCGTCCTGCAGCTGAGCGTACAGCCGTTTACTAACCTCCCTCATCTTCGCTCGCTCTTGCTCGTCCACTGGCTCCTAAAAAAGAGAGAACAATAGATCAGATATAAAAATATTTTGATGAAGGCATACAGAAGCCCTGCTGGAATTTGCTAAACGCTCTGAAACAGACTTTAGTTACTTTGAGATTCCTAAACATGTCACTGGAAACTGCTGTGTTAAACTGAGGCATCTCCAAACAACTGGTTTTAAGTACATTGTTTATAAGCATTCCTTCCAGCAATAAAGGAGAGATTTCTTGTATTATAATAGGCTTAAAATGAATCTGATAATGTTGACAAACACATCTTTAATGATAAAATGTGTGTACATTTTATTATTACAATTTTGTACATCAATAAACTGAAAAATCTTTGTAAACCAAATTTGCATGACTTTTCCAGAACTTTCTGGATGTTTTTATTTTTCCAAAACGTATCCAGGCCTGGAAATTGCTATTTTAAAATGCCATGACTTTTCCAGTTTTTTTTTTCATGATTGTACAAACCCTGAAATATAAATAAACAAAAAAGGAAGAATAATTTGTATTTAAAAATATTTTGTGAGCTAGGTCAGAAGAACCAAGCTTGTTTCCAGATTTCTTTTGGATGCCCCCATCCACACTGGCTATTTTCTCAGCTCTCCTGTTTTAACATCATTAAGCACCGAGTTAATATGATGAGAACTATAAATAATTTGTAGATGTTAATCAACCTTCCCTGCCAAGTTTAACAGCTTTTTCATTCCTAATTCCACAGGTAACTAAAACTATTTCAGAGTACATTAAAACACACCCACAACCAAAAATTAGTTTCCAAACTCTCTTCGCTGCATCAGCACAAACACACACTCCTTCAGGATATTTATAGAATCAAATGGGAGGGAGAGAATAGAGGAAGAGAGGGTGTGTGATGATGTGTGTGTGTGTGTGTGTATGCATGTGCGTCATCAGGGTGTGGGCTGTGACTGTCAAATCCTGACGTATGGAAGCACAGCCTGACTTTTTTCCACTCGTGTTCGAGTCCCCTGAGCACACGCCCACTCACACAGAATTCAGTTAAGAGCTCTGACTGGATCCAGGCGTTTTAGTCCCGCCTACTCAAACCCTACTGTGGAATGAAAGGGGATCTAATCAGGAAGGAGAAACATGTGCAGTAGATGCAAATAGTTTTCTGCAGAGAACAGAAAGTGTCGCTCTGAAATGCAGCACAGACTGGTATTTACACACCTGTAAACACCTGAAAAAAAACCTTCTTTAACCTCTAAAAATCTTTCCTCCTACGAACGAGTGCTTTCAAAGACTTTGCTGCTAGACTGGACATGCTGTAGACAGGGTTCATACACTTTTTAACCAATACATTTCCATTATTTTTTTCATGCCTTCAAGTCAAATTTTCATGACCATACGATTTTTAAAACATAGTCCAGACATGTACAATGAAACCAAAAATCAACTAAAACTATAGTTAAAATTGATTCTAGTAGATGTAAAATGAATCAGATAAAATGTTGACACACAATCTTTAATAATAAAATGTGTGTCAGATCCTGAGAGCGCCATATTTGTTACCTCAAAATAGATTTTCCCAATCCATAAACTGAAACACGAAGATTTTAAGACCAAATTTTTTATGACTTTTCCAAAACTTTCTCTGTGTTTTTATTTTTCCAAAACTTATCCAGGCTTGAAAATTGCTATTTTCAAATTCAATTACTTTTCCAGGTTTTTCATCACCGTATAAACCCTGTTTAACCTAACAGGAAACTGTAGTGCACACTTCAGATTATAGAGTTAAATTCATATAAAATTATATTTCAAATGTGTATTTTTAATTTCAAGTGATATTTATTATTTGTGTGCATATTATACATACGTAAGTGGACACACTGTTAGCAGGGCATTATAATAATATTAATATATGCTTCTTGATTTTATATTATCTACCATATCCTTAGTGTTTTACGCTTTTGTATAATCTTATATAGTGTTTTTATAAGTCTTTGTTTAGTTAAATACTAATCCAAAAGAAACAAAAGTGCTTTTCATTCAGGTAATTAGTAAAAATGGCCCTTCTGAAGATTTTTCTTTAGATTTAAAGAAACACTGAGCATGTGGGCGGAGAATACACCAATTCTCACTCTTGCAATTATGCAGTTTTACATTTGAGTTTCTTAACGGTTCATAAATATTTAACAGTAGGTACTAAACAATAAGACATAAGTATAATAACTAAAATTAATAGTTATTATTTTGTTAACAATGACATGTGGAGACTGATTAGAGCAGTTGTATGTGTTTTTCAGGACTGACTGACTGTTATGGGTGTGTGTGTGTGTGTGTTATCTTCATTTCAATTCAGTAATTCTGAACTTTATGTACAGAATGTTAAATTGGGTGGACACGGTTACGTCAGCGCGTGTGCCGTGTGTTTTGCAGATGCCCCAAACTCAAACACAGGCTGTGCTGTTCTGCCAGCCAGCTCCCATGGAAAGAAAGGTGGTGTGTGTGTTGGTGTTATTCGATAGGCCGGATGGAAACTTACCTGTTTGTCCTCGCTGTCGTGCGCTGTTGATGATGGGGCGCCGTTCACTCTGCTGACACCGTTGCGCACCAACTGCAACTGAGAGAAACAGAGATAATAATGAGTTTAACTTGTTCACTTCTAATGGAGAAAACTAACTAAACTAAAACCAGCCTAATGTTTATTGATGCTCTTACCTTGTGTTCTGTTCTGTGGTTGTTTTTAGCTGCCATCTGCTCCCTCAAGCTCTTCAAACAATATCTGACCTGAAGTAAAAACACACACAAAATGATGTTATTCACAAACACACACTGTGTGTACATATACACATTTCCACACACACACACGAAGAGAGAATAACCCTGCGTTCACACTGGAACGCGACGGTTCGCTTGTGTCGCCCAGCGTTTGTTGCTTGTGGGCGTGTCGAGCTCAACGCCCGCGTTCATCATGGTCCAGCCTCCGACAAGAAAAAAGGCACAAAAAAGGAATCACTTGGCCACTTTATTCTCCAGCTATAACTCCCAAACTTGCTGGACTCTTGTGCGTTTCTGTGATTTAACTGCGCTGGAAACGCAGCCGTTCCCGCAGACTGATGTGGGTCCACCCCGTTCAACAGAAAGAACCGGGAAAGAAACTAGAAATTCAGAGGACGTCGAACCGCCTTGTTTGTGATTGGTCCAAAGAAAAGCTAGGAGCCAATCGGGTTAGAATGTCGCTTCACCGCGTCATAACTCATTTGCATAGAGTTGAGAAAAATTCATCTCCGTGTCGCTTGTCGCTCTGTCGCTTTGTCGCCTCTCGCGTGTCGCGGCGACAAATCGCGCCCTGCCATAGGAAATGAATGGTCGCCTGTCGCTTTCCAGTGTGAACGCAGGGTAAGAGAGAAAGAAAGAAAGAAAGAAAGAGAGAGAGAGAAAAAGAGGGCTGAGGACAACAACAGGAATGTGTTTCTGACCTCTTGAATCTGAGAGACTTCTTCTGAGAGCATCCTAAGGCTCTGCTGGTGTCTGGCCTGCTCCTGCTTCCGGGCTTCCAGATACACCTAAAAACACATTATATATTATTAATATCATTAATATCATAATTATGAACTTATACTACTACTAAAAATAACAATACATATTCTTAATTCAAATTTGTGAATTTGTCTAACACAATATTAGAGCTGCAACTAATGATTATTTTTCTAGCCGACTAATCTGATTATTATTTTTTCGATTAGTCAGTTAGTCAACGATTATTTGCTATTTAGTGAGTAAATGTAATTAGGTAATATTGTATGCAAAAAAATAAGTTAAGTTTACTAAAAGAAAGGATTGATTCAGCAAAAATAAATTTGTAGTCGACAGATTTAAATAATCGACATTGTCGATTATATCGACTAATCGTTTCAGCCCTACACAATATGAGATCTTTAAATGGTCTGAAAGTCAATATTTCCAATAATATTTCCAATAAACTGAGAGTTTGTGCTGTTACACAGGTAAAAAAAACTAAATCATATAACTTAATAATAAAAAAAAATCAAATTATAAGTAGTTATATGTATTATTTACATGTAACGCAAATACTATGATCTAAACATCATAAACATGTATTGTGTGCAAAGATAAACACGTGCGCACGCGCACACACACACAAACACACACACACTTATTATTAATCACATCTGGTGTCTCAGGCCTGAACATTTAAAGAATTTAAGTGATGTAATTCCCAACACACTCATATAAAAAAAAATCTTGCGTGTGTGTATTTATTGTGAAAGCAGGGCTTGGTTAAGCGAGAACATCTGCAACACACACACACAACAAGCCCCTCCCACTTTTATACATCACAACTGATACTTCCAGTCACGCACCTTCCCGAGAATATCTGTTGAAATCCACCCACCTTTATGACCTCAACCTTCTCTTCTGTCGGTTTGATGGGCTCTATCCTCAAAGGCTGCCTCTCATTGGCTGGCTGCACCAAGGCGAAGGCTCTTCCAATTGGCTGAAAGGTAGAAGAGGGCGGGGTTGATTTGATTACACTCCACATGCGAAATCAGATGCACATATTGCCTAAATAGCAGAAGCATGACTAACTGTTTGCAGTGAGTCTCGTTATCAGAAATCTGTTTTGGCCTGCCCTCGAGAATCTTTTGGATGATGACCAAATGCAATTCTCAGTATTTTACAGAAGCGTTAATGTGAGTCACAACATGTTCAGACGCTAAGGTGGTACGGTTTCCTGTCCCTCAGGATATGCACTGTTCACTGATGATGCCAGACGTGGTTTCATTAAATGATGACGAGCAAAAAAAGTCATGAATTACAGATGCAGTACAAAGAGATGCAGTATAATAGGCTTCTTATGCTATCTATGCTATTTAATGGCCACTTTATTGGAAACCACAGGCTATAGAAAGAGAATTAGGTTAGTGTTATTCACCTTCTATCCTTTCCTTACTGATTAGATTCTGACTACGAGACACTATTGGCCTAGAATTAAGACTAGATGTGCTGGAAATAAATAGTGCAGCAACAAAAATGCACTACTTTGTAATTGTAATTGTACACTACATACTGGGCTTATAAGGTGTTTCTAATCAAGTGGACATATATATGTGAGTGTATATTACTATTTCACAGTGTGTAGCACAGCAGATTTTAGTAAGAATTATTATTAGTGTATTTAGAGAATAGTACAGGGCTCATACACAAAAATCAACTAAAACTATAATTATATGATTCAAATTTATTATAGTCGGTCTTAAATTATTCTGATAAAAATGTAGACACACAATCTTCAATGATAAAATGTGGGTCAGATCCTGAAATCTTCATTGTGTCGAGCTAAATTACTGCACTAACTCTGAGCTTATGTATTTTGTTAGCTCAAAATACATTTTCTCCATCAATAAACCGATACACAAAGATTTATAGAGCAAATTTTTATGACTTTTCCAAAATTGTCTGGGTATTTTTATTTTTATTTTCAAAACTTATCCAGGCCTGAAAAATTGCTATTTTTAAATTCCAGAATGTAGTCCAAATAGACGTAGTGTAGTAGGCTACTTATGCTATTTTAGGGACACTTTATTGGAAACCACAGGCTACAGAAAGAGAGTCATCTTCTTTTCTTTCTTCACTGATTAGTTTTTTTTTACCAGGGACCTAGCACTAAGATGTATGCCCATGTGTGCGAGCAATAAACAGTGCAGCAAAAAAAAACAAAAAATGCCCTTTGTAATTTTACACTAGATCCTGGGCTTATAAGGTGTTTGTTTCTAGTATAAAGTAGACATAGTAGAATAGTAGCTCCAGAATTTGCATCCCTTTAGAAAGAAAATGTTCCTTCCATTAATTAATCTGACAGCCTCTCTCTAAAACAGGCAGACAAAACAGCAAAGCAGGAAGGGAGGAAGGTCTGGAGGAGGAGAGAAAACAAGGAACAAGACAGATGGAGGGAGGGAGATGGTGCAAAAGAAGGCGGGGCAGAGGGCAGTTATGCAATTTCTGGAGTCCAAAACAATGGACCTGTGGTCCTCAGAGTGCGCCTTGTGTAAGAGACCCTCTGTCCTGGACTTCAGCCACATAGCTGGTCCCTAAGATATACAGGATTATTCTGCTTTGAATGGTTGAGTGAGTGGGTGAGTGTCAGAGAGAGATCGAGAGAAACTGATTTACTGGAAAACAGTATGAAAATGGAGTAGAGGTTAGGAGAACAGAGACAGGAGACCTGGCCAACTTCACAAGATTACACATTAACATGTACAAACATGACGATCAATAAGTCATTTTATACCAAAACTTTACATTTTAAATGTTGTCGATAAGCAAAGACACTATACTATATATACACACTATGTGCACAAATATTACAGAATTATTTGAAGCAGGTAAAGATAAGACTAGGACACAAAACTTTATGCCAGGCATGGATTAAGTATAAGTATAAAGCCTCTAGTATTCAGCTGTGGAGCAGAAAAAAAATGTTTTTTAGCTCTATTTAATATTTTTGGGATGAGTTTAGGAGTTCTTGTCTACAAAAATTAGTAGAAACCCTTTACCCAAATGTATACACCAACAAAAGCAGGATCAATTCCTTTTTTGATTACACTTGTTTTTGGAAGAAACAATGTGGGAGCATTTGTCCCACTGGTACCTGATGCTTGTTTCTTTTTCTGTTTTGCATTAGCTACAAAGCTAATCAGGTTTTTATGTTTTTTTTCACATGTAATTATGAGATAATACAATGATTTATACTGATTCTAATTCTATACTATTATAGAATTAGATTACACTGTATTAGACGAGCCTAAAAACTAAAGAACTTCAAACATGTTTTGGCTGATTAGACAGTTTCATACTTGGTTCAAATTAAGTAAAACAAAAAGCTTCACAAGTTTTAGGGCCTAAACTTTGCTTCTTAATGTGTCCTACAGCTATAACATATCAAATATAAACCAATGTAACCACATTTAGGCAATTATACTAGAAGTTTGAGGATAATAAAGAGTAGATGGACAGTAAACGCGCATTAAAGTATCATAGCCTTTCCTGATTGTACTGGTTTGTGAGGAAATCTCCTTACCTTTACTGTGGTGGGCTGCTGCTGCTGCTGCTGCTGCTGCTGCTGCTGCTGCTGCTGCTGCTGCTGCTGCTGCTGCTGCTGCTGCTGGTTCTGCTCATGCAGGGTCAGTCTGAGTCTGCGGCAGCTTTCCTGAAGGACGACAAGAGAGGAGAAATTTGAATGGGCGTAGCGGAGGAATCCCCCAAAATGAGAAAAGACCGTTAGAATGAAAGAATATGAGAGAAGGAGGGAACTACATGGTGGAGAGGAAAATATGAGTGCTAGCCCTCTGAGTATGTGTGTGTGGGGGGAGGTAGAGAGAAAGAGAGAGAGAGAGATTGAGAAAAAGAAAGAAAGAGAGAGAGTCAGAATCAGGGCCAAGGGGGCTATAAAAGTTTGTGCTGAACGTCAGTGCTTACTCAATTTGAAAGTGAGAGGAAAAAAAGCAGGGGAAATGCAATCCCGTCTCTAAGATACAGAACATTGTGTTTCCAGTCTGCAGCTTCTGGAAAATACCACAACTCCTCCGGCGGCCAGAGCACTGGTTTGAATGTACATTTGAATTGTGGCACAGAGTCCAAACAGGGAAGTACTCTTTGGGGCGACGTGGAACATCACCATGACAACGCGCATAAATAAACAGCCTTCTGCTCTAAAAGGAATGCAGAAGGAAGATGCAGATAATCTAAACATGCAGATCTGATGCAGAACATCAAATACAGTTCCTAAATTACTGTTGTGTCTTATGAGGGTATCTGCAGTTATTCGAGAAAAGACTTTTAAATATCCCACAGACACAAAATTAAGTCCACTTTAACAATAAATTGTATTTTGAGATTTCACAAAAAAAGCTTTGTGTAAATGATAATGGAACTTTCTGTACTTTTTGAGAAAGCAGGGTCCAGTGCAAAACTGGGATATTTAACTGTTTCTGTTTAAATTTACACTTTTCCAGGCCTTAAGTACAGCCATGAGCCATAAATAATGCAGTCGGTTCTGTTTAAATTAAGCCTTTTGAGATAAATGAACATAAGACCTTGTAAGATGATTTAAGCATTCGCAGACACCCTGTATTATGTACAATGTTTACACAATGTTACTACACAGGTGAGCACAAGCCTCCCACCTCTTTTCAAACTGCCACCAATGCAATATTACTAGGCAGCCAATGCACTTATAGGAAAGCACCAGATGCCCAGCTTTGATACATCAGCCAACAGATGCCGGCGTCTCAATGAAAGTGATGAGAGCAGAGAGCGGATGGTGATGCTGATGGTGAATCAGCATTAGAAATTATTTTCTCATTACAAATATAATGTATAGCTTCGGTTTCATCACTTAAAGTCACTTTTTTCCATTGGCTGTTTAGTGCAATAAGTATTTTAAAAAATGTAACCCCCACCAAAATAATCTTATGTAAAATAAAAAGTCAAGGAGACCTGCCCACCATAAACCGGGAGTGCAGCAGTGGATAAGCTGTTTGAAGTTTATACAATGCACTGTTGAAGTCTTAGCTAAATGGTTTTATTCCGAATAATCACAAACTATTTTGTTATTTGTAATCTATATGTAATCATTAATGCTAAAGGCATGTGGACACATATCTGTAGTGTACTATACACAAAAACTGTACTACAAATCCACAAAATCTTACAACAGTCTGACAGTGTTGATGAAGAGGAGGTTCCCAAAAGAATGCTGTGCGAATCACATAAAAAAAAAAACCCTAATTACACGCTTAAACTCACACACATGCACACACCCACAGAGTCACAAAGAGGTATTTACTCAGCAGAAGGCAGTAAGCTGGTTATATAACACACACGTTATTGACTTTTATCTATATACACATGCACCTGCACACTTTCACACTGCATTTTAAGCTTCAAGTCAATATGTTAATATTAACGCAGGGAATGAGGAAAGACAGAGAGAGAGAGAGAGAGAGTTAAGACAAGACATTCCACACATACTTTCCCCCTGACCTTCACCTCAGACTGTCCTGACAGTTCAATACATGGGAAATGTCACTGCACACGCACCCTTCCAGTGAAGAACACTGTTGAAATTGTAAGTGACTTGTGTGTGTTTAACTGACTCTGATAGACAAACACTCTCTGCACAGCCCCTCTGTTGCATAACGAGTGTGTGCGCATTTCAAAGGACACTCACACCCTGCAGTGATAACTCATTTGAATACTTAAAAGTTAAAGTTATAGGTATACAGAGCGATAAGCAACAACTGTAAGACTATAAGCTATAAGCTCTTCATCCATAGTCATTTACCTTTTATTGTCATCCTGAAAAGATACGGCAGTACTAATAAGCAGAAATCACATTAGACATTAACAATGCATTAGAAGAAAATACTGATCATATGTAAATCACTATAAGACATCAAGAACAGTGATTGGTCCTTCTCTACATTGCATTCAACAATAATGACAGCTTTTATATAGTAAGAAAAATCACAGTAACGCACAAAAAGCTAAAATTCCAGTTCCTGATCCAAACATGGGCAGGTTTTAAGTAATTTTTCTCTCTGAATCTCAAACTTAAATTAGTGTGTTTCAATAACTACATGAAAAACCAAGCAAAGTGAAAACAATGAGTCTGAATGCATGACAAGGTTAATAGGGTTATTAAAAAGCAGCTGTTCATACTATAGCTAAAAATGCATTTAAAAATAGCTCTCAGATGAACGCAAATACCCTAATTTGATGTTATTATAGTCGAAAAGACAAAAAAATAGAATCCAACACATTTCAGTTTCTCTGAGGGCGAATGGTAGATGAGGTACGCCAAGTAAGAAGATCCACTAAAGTTCTATTAGGGGGCTTTTAGACAAATATAATCCTTTGACTGGAGTATGGGTTTAAGCTGCGCTGCATCTGCTTATCAGTGAGTGACGTTCGCTGTTGGGTAAACACAGGCTTTGTGCAATGCACACACAACTCTGAACATAGACCACAAACAGAGTCTGTGCACCAATACATCAAGTAGCTGAGATAATAGCAGTGATGCACGATACACCGCAGCACATTGCTGTGTTCTGTGTCATTACACTGGATTAAAGTGATTTGGCTATAATGCAATGTTTACCAGATTACCTGTAATACTACAAAATCCCACAGGGATGACCACAGACAAAACAAATCTGGCAACGAGACATCACACACCCATGCAATCTTAGCTAACAGCTTTATCTGTGGAAATATGTCGACACTAAAGCCACTAGACAGACTTAAATGACCAAAACCAGACACTTTATCCTGTCCAGTAAAATAAATGAAAGTTTTATTTACCAGAGCAAATGAACCAGTCTTCAGGTCCGCTCGTCTCACTGTCAGGAGAGAGGAGGACTGCTGAAACTGAACTTTGGAGCTAGTCATAGCCTGTGTATGAGAGTGTGTGCGTCCGTGTTTCCATAGAAGGCAAAGCAGCATTTAAACAAGCGCCCTGCCAAATTGAACACCACACCTCAGTCCAGGACAGCAACAAAGGCATAATTGCACGTATGGTATGCACACACGCACACAGATTTTCTCGCCAGAAACAGTAGAGGATTATGAACTCTATTCACAGGGTATCAGTGTGGATTTTGCTTACAGCAATACAGCTCTATTCATACCTAGTAGCATCATATAAGCCCCTCACAGCTATATAAATGCACTGACCTTTCAAACAGTGAAGATACAGATAAACAGTCTGCAACTATATATGTATACTGGGGAGCTATAATAGATTAGGTTCTAATAAAGTGGCAAAAGAGTAGAAGCTTGAGGTAAGTGTTTCTAATAAAGTGGACAAAGAGTGGAAGAACATAGAAGGGGGGTTCTATTAAGGTGGCCAATGAGTGAAAATACAAGGTATGGGTTTCTAATAAAGTGGCCAGTGAGTGAAAGAAAAAGGTAGGGGTTTCTAATAAAGTGGCCAGTTAGTGAAAATACAAGGTAGGCACTTCGAATAAGTTGACAGTAGGGGTGGGCAATATTGGCCTAAAATAATATCACAATATTTCATGGTATTTTCGATATAACGATACTCTTGGCGATATGACAAAACTCTGAACTAAAAAAAAAATCTCAAGAATACACCACTGCAACAAAATGAAAATAAAATTTGAGATATTAAAATAAATACAAGAATTTTATCAGATTTGTAACAGAAGTCAATGATCTAGAATGTCATGATACTAATAATGCTCTCGAAATATCTCCATATATCCAGGAATAAAGTAAAATAAATTATACTGGACATATATAATCTATAGTCTCTAGTAGATATATAATAGGAAAGAAGAAGTGTGAATTTTTCTTTTGCAAAAACGGCAAAAAAGTAGTAGTTAAATCAGAGAAACAGAAAGAACAAAATCTACCAGGATAGAAAAACTAATCATATGACCAAACCCGTCATATCTGCTTTGAATGGTAAATCAAATCATATGTACAGAGACATCTATTTCTAATTTATTTCTCACGCTCCCTCTTCCTTCCTGTCTTCTCATGTTACAAAGCAGTGTTTGTAAATGCATATACTTAAAGTTTTAGTTCAGCAAAAGATCAAATTTACACAGCTTTAAAAGATTCCCTCCTTAGTTTTGCACTGGAGCTACAAAACAGAGTCACCAAACACGTCATAGCTGATCCATTACCATTTGTGCTAAATGGGGGAAACTGTGTAAATGTGAGTTCTGGCCAAAACAGCACTTTAATCTACAGCAAAACAATGTCCAGGAAAAAGGTGCCGGAGGAGACGAAAGAACAAGAAAAAGAACACATGAGAGAGCCAAGAGTGGAATGTGTAATCGGATATCAGCTCCCGGACCTTTTATTGGCGCTCAGACTGAGGCCCAACTAATCTCTCCCTCTCTCTCACACACACACACACACTGACATTCTTTCTCAGTGACACGTAAAGATCAGGTGAGAACTACACAGGTAACCCAAGACCATGATGCAGACAAAACGTTCTCAACCGTTTTCAGTGTGCACTACCCTAATAGATAATCCACACGGTTCATATATGAAGTTACTGAGGCATCAAAACAGACCTCTTTAAATTATATATTTTTGTGATGTCAAAAAAAAAAAAAAAAAAAAAAAGTTCCTAGGGTTCTAAACATGATTAAGTTCTATGTGTATCTTGATCCTAGTCTAAAAACTAGCTTTGGATATCTGAAGTAACTTTGAAGCACTGTTGTAAGTCGCTCTGGATAAGGGCGTCTGCTAAGTATCGTAAATGTAAATGTCACAAAAACTACATGTAGCAGCAAATAAGCCTACATCAGTTTATCCTCATCCATTTATGCCAAAGCTTTACAGAGCATTTCAGTCTGGCCAGCTTTTTAAATGAGGCATAATTCAGGGTGGCCCATTCAGAGCAGAGGTCACTTATATCTAGCCCTGTCATAATAAATGCATTATCAACTTATCACACAATATATGGGCATGACTTCAGTATTTCTGCTGACCTCAATACTGCCCAATTATATTTACTTAGAAAGGAGAGCCAATTGACATGAATAAGACAGTATGTTTTATTATGTGAATAAGACAGTTTTATTGTGGATATTTAAAAATTTCGATAGAATATTCTATTTACATGTGACAATAAAGAATTTTATCTATCATACTTAGGGGGTAGCACCTTATACAGGGTTCATACACTTTTCAACTAATACATTTCCATGACTTTTCCGAAACCTTCGCAGCAAATTTTCATGACGTACAGTCTTTAAAAAATCAGTGCAGACAAGACACAACGGATTTGCCTAAACATTCAATTATTTTTAACACCAAAATAGCTTTTCTTAAACGGAAACACTGAGATTTGTAGAGCAAATTTCCATGACTTTTCCAAAACTTATCCAGGCCTGGAATTTGCTGTTTTCATGACCGTACAAAAACCTTATACTATATACTTTATACTTATAACCTACTAACAAAGCATCATCTAATATATTATTTGCTTATGTTAAATATGTGATGTTAAACAAGTTTAACCAATATTAACTATGTTAACAAATTATTTCACTTTAACTATTAACTGTTTATTTAATTACAGTGTTTATGAATATTTAAAATGACTTAAACCTGATCAACAAGATGCTTTACATTATTAAATGAAGTGTTCGCACTTATAAATACAATTATTTAAAATTATTATATATCTATTAAAAATCATTAACACAATCATTCACAGTAGATCTTTTTAAGTTGCTGTAAATGAATGATGTGCACCTCAGGGGAGAAAACAACATTATACATCAGAACATTCCACTAATGCTGCTGTTAATTACTGATATTTAGCACCTAGAGGTGAAAACAAACCAGCTGACATTGCTCTCATAGCATGCGTGTTACAGATGTATTTGCCTAGTGAAACACACAGATGATGGAATTTGCTCATGGGCAGTGCCTTCAAAGCCATCAAGCATTAAAATTAAACATTAACATACGGCAAACAGGTCTTATTCAAATGATTTATCCAAGTTAAAATAGATACAAAAAGAGCCTTTGTATTAGACAGACCTGCCTATCTTACTGTCCACTAAATTTGACAAAAAAGTAAATGAATTGTGCTGTTTCTTACACTGAGGTTAAGTTTTGTTCTTTAATTGTGTTTAGACATAGATCAGGCTAAATCCCAGATTTCTGAAAATGTAAACAGCAAGATTATTGTTACATACACAAGAAAAATGCTAATAAATTTTTGATATGCACCAAGAAGCCATCATCTATTAATTTCCAACTGCTCTTTAAAGCATTTATCCCACTCTCACTCCTCTACTGTGAGCTAAAGAGGAAGCTGTAGGGAAGATGAGCAAGCAGAGATAGATGGTCAGCTAAAAGGTCAAATGTAAAAGTAAACAGCCCTGACGCAGCAGGTTGAACAAAGATGGCAAGTGTGTTTTTATGGGAGCGAACCATCCATCCTCTATAACCAAACAAGCCTTCCCAGTAGTCGTGAGAAACACTGCCAGGAACCTGCTATGCTAAACACAACAGGCACTTTTTGTGAGGGATTAGCTGACAAAGCTCCAGTTCAGTGCTGCGCAAGTACTTGCATGCAGGCATTTAGGCTCCTTACCATGTCTTATTTTTAATTTTTTTAACTTAAACATTTAGGTTGTATTTAAAATAAGCTACTACTCATATTTTCAACTATCCTGAATCCTGGATTAAACAAATACTAAGTGACTAATGCATTTTACATGACATAAATCCACCAGATACAGTTAAAAAGATTTTAATCAAGAAGCACCTGTTGTTAACAATATGACTACATTTTGGCATATCATTAAATAATTTTGCTCCTTTTGTTTAAAAAGCTTACTTTTATATTAAAACATTGGGTCAAACATTTTGTTTTAGCTGTACTAGCTGTTCATGTTGAGTCATTTATGACTGTAAATACATTTATGACATTTTAACACATTTTTATGGGTCAACTATGTAATTAAAGAACAATTAGGGTAATATAATGCATTTAATAAAACAACGGACATTATTATTAATCAGCATAAACGGTCTTGTTTTGTACAAGCTCTGAAAATATGAAAGTATGAAAAAGAAAATATGTCACTTCCTATTTAGTGCTACGGAAAAGCTTTTAAACATTTTTTCTGATGCTCACACTGACTGGAAATTACCAAATGGGAACGACAGCCAGTTATTTTTACCCTGAAACGGGGGAGTGCAAGTTCTAGTGAAAGGGGACTCTGTTTGAGCGCACTAAAGAAATGTCCAAGGCATGACCTCAAGGACAGCGAATGGCATGAGGTCATTCTTTTCCTCAGTCAGTCAGAGTGATATAATCTTCCAGAGCGACTCAAGTCAGAACTCCTGCAGGCAACCGGATTCTCAGACTCTGACTAAGTGACTGTGAAAGCGCCTTTAGACTGCTTTTACTGAAAAGCAAACATTCCTCATGATGGACCAGGTGTGTCTAAACTTTCTGTCTCGGAGGGCCAGACACTAGCACTGAGTGAGGTGGGCTGAGGTTGAAAATCATACAAAATTGTGCAGAGTAAAGAAGGGTGTGTAAGTTTATAGATGTTCATTCACAGACTTTCAACAACAAAACTGTATTATACGTCATTTTCCATTGGAGTGGTGATGGGCAAATAGCATTATAGCAAGGTTAGACTCTTGAAGGACTCTTAAGTAATGACCTTATACACTTTAAAAAAAACAACCTTTTTTATTGTGTTTAAATGTATCTCAAGTCAAGTCAAGAGGCTTTTATTGTCATTACATCTGAGTACAGGTACACAGTGTGATGAAATTACGTTCCTCCGGAACCATGGTGCAACATAGAACAACAAGCAATAAAACCACAAAATAAAATTATTTTCTGTCTGCTAATATAAATGACAATGCAAGGATTTCACTATTTCCCAGATTAACTGGCTAAAAATGTAAAATAATTACAATATATATAGCAGATGTCTTCGAATCTGGCCCTTGAATATAGATTCCAGCCTTGACTTTTCTAATCATTAGTACATTTGATTCTATGTGGACAATCCATTACAGCAACTGGTTTCTAAACTTCCACCAAAACAAAGTACAACCGTGGAAACTGGATGTATACTTTTATATATTTCTAAACACTTGGATCACAGCAAAAGAGTACTGCTATCCTATGGATGTACATTTATCCTGCACTGGGCGTATAGCTTACTAACGAACAGAACTGTATTGTGATTTACCTGGAAAACAGTTATTTCATCCAGTCTAGCCATAATAGCAATTAGCAGCTTATCTAGGATAAGTGAACAACAGAACCAGTGGTCTGTGGTGTATGTTTTAAGCTGATTCTATCGACAGGTATGTTTTTACTGAACTATGCTTATGCTTGTTATTCCTATGACCTTGCTTCAGGCTGCTTGTGGAGAACACAAAAGTGCATGCAAACTCTTCAACAACAAAGAAGAAGCTCTCGAGGCAAAAAACACACGATAAGCTCTTGACGTCCAACATTTAAGTCCTGCGGCAGTATTTTAGCCACTCCTAAAAGGCCTTAATGGGTAATTCCACAGATTTTTCTGCATGTTTTGAGTTGGGTGACGAACAAACCGTCTTACTGATTCCTCTACACTGGTAGGAGCCAGGAGTCTTCAACACTTCAAAAATATATACATTTACTATCCAAAACTACCAGTGAACCTACGTGTGTTTTGTTTGTGATGCTGGAGGTAAATCTGAATGTTTTCTTTAGACATTTAGACATTTGGTGGGTACTGGCCATCTATTTTTCTGCTTCCAACACATCAACATCAAGAGTTGACTGTTCCCTGTTGACAGGTGGCACTGGAACCAGATATAATCACTGTTAATCACTTCAGCAAAAAGTAGTTTAAATGTTATGACCGATGGATGTAAATATCGACAAACATCAACTAGCTGGCCTTTTTTGGTATCTGCTCCACGATGGACTAATAAAATAGCTTGACAGTCTGCGTAACTAAGAAACATTATGTTTTAAACACTGCTTTAAAAACAACATAAAAACCAAACTGCCTGCCAAGAGCACCAGGTATAAAATTCAAGAAAATAAAAGTTGTGCATCATAGCTGTCCTAGTTTGAGAGCCATGCAAAGTACACAGCTCGGTCACTCCCTTTTGAGAAAGTGTTTGTTAACGGCCATATCCATAATCTCCGACAGCTCTCGACCAGCCCTTATAAAGCAACAATACGACAGAGAGGTACAATAAAACTGGTGAGGGCACACAGTTGCCAAGCAACGGGAGATTGTGGCGTTGTGGGAATGGAGCGAAAGGGCAGGTTAATCTTTATTTACACACATAAATGCACGCACGCAAACACACTCTACTAATCTGACCAAACCAAACCAGACCAGACGGGTCAGGAGTTTATAGTTATATGTGTCTCAGGTGAGTCTAAAATTCCTTCACCTGATCTGAGCACATGAGCTGAGTCTTAAAGCAGGCAGGCAGGCAGGAAGCTCAGAGCGACAGCTGTGATTTGATTTAAGGCTGTAATGAGCAAACAACCATTAGGACCCCTCAGAGGTCATTAAAGAAAAGGCAGGCATCAGGGGAAGTGGCACTAAACCTGATTAAGCATCTGCCAGCAATCTGAGGAGCTCAATGCAAGCAACACCTCTAAACCGTAAAATACACTGTGACGATTAATATACAGAGCCTACAAGCAACAGTTTAAAATGGTTCAACATTCATTATATTTTATATATTTTATACTTTTTATATGATAGCCTAATAACAAGTAAAGCTAAAAACAGAATAAAACCTGTACTGTTTATATGCTACAAAGACTTTAATTCCCCTCATTCTTCATTTTTGGAAATTTTTGATGCCTTGACTGTCTGATATGCAGATGAAATGCCACTCCTCAGATTACTAAATGAAGCCAAGACTGGTGTCAGCTTAGTCATTTGGAAATCAATTGTTAAAAGACAGATTATTTTAGAGGCAGTAGCAGGCGAGGATACACCAGCCAGCACAAACCAGTGTAAAACAATGAGGAAAACTACAAAGATGCTTTAAATATCTTGGTACAATTAGTGAAGATAGTAAATTGGATATAAAGGAACCTTACTCAAAGAAATACACTGAAAATCATAAGGGATAAAAAACTATACA
This sequence comes from Astyanax mexicanus, assembly GCF_023375975.1. Classification (NCBI taxonomy): domain Eukaryota; kingdom Metazoa; phylum Chordata; class Actinopteri; order Characiformes; family Acestrorhamphidae; genus Astyanax; species Astyanax mexicanus. The sequence goes on from NC_064413.1 coordinate 2,096,458, forward strand.
GTGCCTATAATGAAGTGTGTTACTTATATGCTAACCATGTGTTCTTAAAGTACCACGCACCTCTTCTCATTCAATGTGCTTTTTCTTTTTATTATGTTTTTTTTACGTTGTAAATTTAATATTGAAGTCATCGGAGCTACACAGTAACATATGTGGAATTACTTTGCATAATTCATTACTTTGAACAAAACACTGAATGAGAAGGTGTGCCCACACTTTTGACTGGTACTGTACTTAGTGTTACAGAAATAAAAAATGTGGAAAATCATTATTTTTTCATTGCCATTGTGGCATAGTAAAAATAGAAATTGATTTAAATTCGTATTCACAAATTTCATTTTTTCCCACTAACAATATGAATTTCACAAAAATAAAAAAATATAATAATTCCTTGATTTTTTTTTCTTCCCCCATAATGACATTATAATACAACCCAACCTAACCTAACCTAAACTACCTTAGGTAAAGTTGCATTATAATGCCATACTGTGTACTAAAACCAAGAAAAATACTAAAAGCACATTTAAATACAGTAGTTAACTAGTTAATTTAATTTATACAGAAATTCAGAAATTAACTAGGTTAGATAACGTTAACTATCTTGGCTGTTAGTTAATTAACGCTAATTAGCTACGCTAGCTAAGTAACCTCGTTAACGCCAGCTAGTCAATTGGTCACTTTTTACACTGAATTTAGCTGCTTATTAATTGTTAAATTAACTATTCTGACATTTTTTTTACCTTTTTACTTTTCCCAATAAGTATTTTAGTCATATTTCGGATTTTTAACATTACTACGTCCAAGAAAATGAGAAGACCTACTGACCCACACAGGTAATGTTAAAAAAAAGCAGCCAGAAGCCAAATTAGCGTTCAAGGGTCAAACTCACCGCTCCGTCCTCCGACCTGATGTCGTCAAATGTGCACAAACTCCGCGTCCCGTTCATGTTTTCAGTCAGGAAAGTTCTATAAAGTCGCTCTTGTGTTAAAATAAATAGATAAATAAATGAATAAACTGTTAAAACCGCGTTTTTCCCCCGCGCTGCTCGGATTAGCGCTCTTTAGCTGCTCTAATCTCGTTTGACTGAAGACGCTCGCGAGCTCCTCTTGCTTTTGCTTTCCCGCCCGTACTGCGGTTAGTCCCGCCCTCTTGAGATTGGATTGGACGACCGTGTCCTGAAACCTTGCGCTTTGATTGGTTAGTTGGTTCGCGTTCACAAAAAGCCCTCCCTACCACTACGCGTTTGAGTGTGAAATAACACGTCAATCACAGAGCGGGAGGGCGGGGTGTTCCTAAAAAGGAGTGGGTTACGGATAACAACACCTTCTGGCTAAAAGTTCCACCCGCATTCTAGTCTAATGAGATACACAGGATTTCGTTCAGACTCTGGAATAAAGCCAGGTGAGGTAATACGAAACCAACAAGCTCAGAGTAACTTACCGTTTATCACATCAGTTTACCAGACTGCTGGAGACTACATGCAAAAACAGAACATTAACAGTACAATTTATTATTTATTTTTGTCTATATTAATATTTTTCGCTATGGTACAGAGTTACAAAGATGACATCATGTAAAAAAAAAATAATAATAATAATAATGCATGGCCATGACTTATTAAAGCGTGAGAACGAGATCCTAATGTGTGACCACAATTTATAAGGGGTGGGAAGGAGATCATGGAGATTAATTCTTTGGCCAGGATTTATTTATCTCCTTCCTAGGCCTTAATAAGATGTGGCCATCCATTACGATCTCATTTCCACGCTTTAATAAATTGTGTCCGCTCATTAACATCTCATCATCATCGTTTAATCCCCCCATCCATATTGCACTATTGTCTTGTGTCTTTGTCTCACATATGTCTACATCTGTGACCTTGCTGTATTGTACACATTATTTTTCCGTTCCCAATCCTTAATAAATCTAGGCCACGCATTACAATCTTGTTCCCAAACTTTAATAAGTCGTCCCCACACATTACTATCTCGTTCCCGCGCTTTAATAAGTTGTCCCCACTCATTACTATCTTGTTTCTATGTTTTTTAATAAGTAATGGCCATGCATTACTATCTTGTTCCCACTCTTTAATAAGTAATCCCCACACATTACTATCTCATTCCAGTGCTTTAATAAGTTGTCTCCTTGGATTATTGTGTTCCTATGCTTTACATTGCTATCTCGTTCCCAAACTTTAATTAGTGGTCCCCAAACATTACTATTTTGTTCCCATGTATTAATAAGTCGTAGCCACGTATTAGGCTCTTGTTTTCACACTTAACTAAATCTTTTTATGCATTTTGCAACAAAGTTAGGTTGGATTATACAACCATATTGAGGAAAAAAACAAAAACTAAAATAAGTATTGATTATTTTTTTTTCATTTGAGTAAAATTCAGATTGAGAGGGAAAGAGAAAAATAGAAAATTGGGAAAACAGATAAAATGCATTTCTTTTATAAGAACATTTTATTTCTCATTTTCATTAGAAATAAAATGTAACATATCTCCACTCCACCACTATATCACTGCATTTCCATTGTTTCTCTATCCAAATCCACTTTATCAGCTCTTTCACTAGCGGATATCCACTGAGTGCCATTTAACACCAGTTTAAACTGGACACCGCACCACAACCGGCCCACTAACCCACTAATCAGTGACCCTCTAACCTCTGAGAGAAGCTCTGGGTGTGTTTACAAACACGCTGTACTGCACATTTCAGCAATGTGGACGGGTTGCTCAACACATTTAAACCTTCCCTCGAAACCCTCCTCCTCCTCCTCCTCCTCCCAACACACCAAGCCTTATTTCAGGGGTGCAGTCGTGTTCCTACAACACAGAGACACACAACCACATGTGATAAATAGTTATCTGAATGTTATGGAGTCACACACACATGACTGCAGTACAGATAATTGTTTGTTTGTTTGTTTGTTGGGAATGTTGCTAACACACACAGTTATCCCTTGAGGACATATAAAGTTTAATCTGCACTGTGGTGGAGAATGTTGTTCTATATTAAATAAATACACAGAAATAAACTTTATTATAAAAAAAGTCATAATTTTTTAATTATGTAAATGGTAAATGGTAATAATCGTAAATGGTGAGCACATGATACTAAGTGGTGATCACCACATACTGTGTTGATACCAACATACTAAGTGGTGGGCAGTGGGCACCAGTTACTATGTGGTGAGCACCCGATACTAAGTGGTGAGAACCACATACTAAGTGTTGATCCACATTATAAGTGATTAGCAGCACATACTAAGTGAAGATTACGGCATGCTAAGTGGTGGGCCCCAGTTACTATGTGGTGAGCACCTGATACTTAGTCGTGAAAACCACACACTAATTGATGAGCTCCACATTCTAAGTGGTAGGCAGCGCATACTATGTGATGATCACCGCATGCTAAGTGGTGGGCACCAGTTACTATGTGGTGAGCAACTGATACTAAGGTGTGTTGATACCAACATACTAAGTGGTGTCAGTGGGCACCAGTTACTATGTAGTGAGCACTCGATACTAAGTATTGGTCACCACATACTTAGTGTTGATCCACATAATAAGTGATTAGCAGCACATACTAAGTGAAGATCACGGCATGCTAAGTGGTGGGCACCAGTTACTATGTGGTGAGCACCAGATACTAAGGTGTGGGAACCACATACTAAATGGTGAACAGATGATACTAAGTGGTGGGCACCAGTTACTATGTGTTGAACTCCAGATACTAATAGGAAACAAACAGTGTTCACAGTGCCATATAGTACCTGGGATTCACCATATAGTATCTGGTGTTTACTACTTAGTATGTGATGCTAACCACTTAATATCAGGAGCACACCACTTTTCTTTTTATAACCCCCCCCCCCAAAAAAAAAACCACTATATATATTGAAAATGTTATGCTCTATATATCTGTATTTATATCAAGTTATCTAATTTAAGATCAAGTTAACACCAGGTATTCTTTATATTATATTCTGAATATTTATATGTTTTCACAGCTACATATCAGATATTTATTTTATTTAACTAAAATGTTTAGATATTTGTATTATTAGAACTTGGTATCAGAAAGTAAAACATTCTATTATAATTGTAGTTATTAAACTCATTTTAAATGTCTCTATTTTATAAATTCACAAACTTCCTTTTAGACACCACAACTTCATTCGAAGTATTAATTTTATTACAAATTTATTCAGAACAATAATATCATATGTACAAGTGGATTTGACATTTCAACTGGGTGGAGAAATCTAAGTTAGGTGACTGGATGATTAATTATGACAAATTTATAAATTATATGGGAGGAAAGGAATGTGATTGGTCAGTTAGGGTCATTCCCTGTGATAGTGAGGACAGTGAGGATGATGAGAATGACAGTAAAGATGAGTAAACACCAGAAATGGGTCTGAGAAAAGGTTAAGAACTGAGGACAGTTAAGGGTCATGTCATGTGATGTGTGATGTGTATGGGTGAGAATCACATTCTCAAATCTGCTCACATTAAAGTGATAAACCTGGACTCAGTCATGTGATGCCAAAGAGCACAAGCGTGAAATAACCCGGCCACGAGTGAATTAACACAAAGCACAGACCCCAGCCCAGTTCAGCATCACGAAGCGCACCGAGATGTGCAAACACGATTAAACAACATAAACACACAAATACAGGAAATTCTGCTGGGGTTTCAATCACAGGTCGCCAAATAAGTTCAACATGAAAGCGCTTTGTTCAGGGGGATGTTTAAATTTGAGAACCTAAAGGGATTTAAAAACTGGGCCGAAGTGACCCGACATCAACCTTTACCTCATTTTAAACTGCAGCACAGAATTTTACACTAATATAGAAAAGCAGCACTTACCAAATTAAGAAAAAAATATCTCGAATATAATCAAGAAAAAGATGGATAATGAAAAGTCATTAAATTACAAGCTGAACTGTTCGAATTTTTCACCAGGCATAAAGTTATCCAAAAGCAGTGTGTAAGACTGGTGGAGGAGAACATGATGCAAAGATGCATGAAAAAAACTGTGATTAAAAACCAACCAGGGTTATTCCACCAAATATTGATTTCTGAATGAGTTTTTCTTACAATTCTTACACTTTGACTTTTATTTGATTGCACAATATGAAACAAATATATTTCATGTTTTGAGACAGAAAACTATATGTAAAAATAGACATAAAAAAACTAGACAACTATAACAAAATTACAGGTATGGAAGGCATAAAATATTTGTTTTATATTCAGTAAAAAAATACTGATGATGCACTGAAAATGAAGTTCAGGAAATATTTTACATTTTTTTTCCATTATTTAACATTTTTTTCATATTTTGCAATACATTCACAATCAGGATTTTCAGTAACATTTGTTTATCAAATATGAAATATTTTTATGTGATGCTTAAATAAAAATCTGCAACATATAGGTGACATATAAGGTTAATAACTGTGTACTGCGTCCTCATAAGCAGTCAAAAAGTCAAAGACAGAAAAAAGTCCTTCAGTATTGATTTATTTTGATAGAAAACAGAATTATCCTGTAAAATACATCTTCACAGATTTAAAGGTATCCACAAATCCATAGTTCTAATAAATCTTCATCAAATCAAAAATCTAAACCTTTTATTTTCTGCTTCAGCAACAAGAATAACATATATACAGGTGCTGGTCAACGAATTAGAATAATTTGAAATAGTGCAATCATGAAATTCTTTGAATGCATTTTTTGTGCAGAAAGCAAATCAGGTGTTCACCGCACCTGTCCTACTCGTTAGACTAATCACAGAACTCGTTACCTGGAAAAAAATTTGCTCAGCTGAGCTTTCCAAAAGGCCCATTTAGGCCATTTAACTGTGACACTGTTGTTTTATTGAATTAGAATAATGGAGAAACCGTTTCATTGAATTAGAATAATTTTTATTATAATTACAATCATCACTTTCTCAGTATTTTGTGGCTGCCCCCTTGGCTTGTATGACTGCCTGAAGTCTCCGCGGCATCGATTTGACCAGCTTGTCGCAAGTTTCCGCACTCACAGCTTCCCAGGCAGTGGCGATGTTCTGCTTCAGTTGGTCCAGCGTAGTAGGCTTTCTGTCGCGAATTTTCCGCTTGACGATGGCCCAAAGGTTTTCAATGACATTGAGGTCAGGCGAGTTGGCCGGCCATGCCAAAACTTCAAGCTGTTTTTTAGTGAACCAATCTTTGGTCGACTTTGCCGCATGAGCCGGTGCAAGATCCTGTTGAAATATGAAGTCTTCTTCGCCGAACTGTTCCTCAACAGTCGGAATCAGGAACGTTTCCAGAACATCTTGATATACGGCAGCATTGACAGTCTTCTTGAGGAAGCAGAGTTTCCCTACACCTCGAGCGGACATGCATCCCCAGACCATAACGCTCTGGGGAAACTTGACGGATCTTTTCACGCACTCGTGGTTGTAGGTTTCGCCACCACGACGCCAGACACGAGGACCTTGGTCACCGAAGGAGATGCAGAAGCGTGATTCGTCACTGAAGACCACTTTCTGCCAGTCTTCAGCAGTCCACTCACCGTGTTCTTTGGCCCACTTCAGCCGTTTCTCCATTTGTTTCTTGTTCAGCATCGGTTTTACTGCTGGAACGAGAGATTTGAAGCCGAGTTCGCGCAGACGACGGTAAGTGGTTGATCTGGAGACGTCAGCGCCGGTCTGCTTGTTCCACAAGTCGGTGAGCTCGAAAGTGGACTTGAACCGGTTGCTGACTGCGATCTTTCTCAGCTGCTTGTTGTCGCGAGCAGAAGTTTTTCGGACGCCGGAACAGTTGGTGCGCTTGCTGCAGTTTTTCTTGAGAGCTTTGCAGACGGAAGACTGGCTGATGCCGAGCTGCTCAGCAATTTTAGTTTGGGTCAAGCCTTGTTGGCGAAGGGCTTGAATTTGAGCCACTATTCCGGTTGAGAGGTCGCGCTGCTTACCCATGATTGATTTTACAACTTAGAAATTCTACTCAACCCTGACTTTATACTGCACAGTGAACACTCTTCACAGAAAACAAAAATTTGAGAATTTATTCTAATTCAATGAAACGGTTTCTCCATTATTCTAATTCAATAAAACAACAGTGTCACAGTGAAATGGCCTAAATGGGCCTTTTGGAAAGCTCAGCTGAGCAAATTTTTTTCCAGGTAACGAGTTCTGTGATTAGTCTAACGAGTAGGACAGGTTGCGGTGAACACCTGATTTGCTTTCTGCACAAAAAATGCATTCAAAGAATTTCATGATAGCACTATTTCAAATTATTCTAATTCGTTGACCAGCACCTGTACATATCAATTACCAGTTCACAAGAAAAAAAAAACTTAATAAATCATTTAATCATTTCATCATTTCATCAGTGTTTGATTGGTCAAGCTGCGACAGACACTATCGCTACAAAAATATATAAATAAAAAAATAAATCAATATCAATTACAAAAATCGTTTAACTTCAAAAACAACAGTTAAAAAAGACCTAATAAGGCATTTCAGCTAAATTGCAGTGCTTTCGTGAATTAATATTTATTGCTTGGAATGCATAGATAATGCACAGATTTGCATAAAACAACGTGCAGTTGAAAAAACTAAATAGAGTTACTTAAGAATTTGTTGATTAAATTGCCTAAAACTCAAATCTTAGCAGATTACGATCCAGATACTGATCACAAGAAGTGACCTGGTGTAAAAGCTGTAGGGAAAAATGGTTATTTTGTTAAATTGTTCCCAATATATTTGCAAAAATGTTTCTATTAAACATAAATTATTATTATATCCTTCATATAAAGGCAGTGATTCAAAGGTTATTTAATGTAGACAACGTTTCTATACAGCACCAAAAATGGCTCCACTATTGTTACGCCAGAAAATGCTTTTCTGGTACTATTTAGAAGCATTTTTGATAATAGAAAAAATTATAAAACAGTGTGAAGCTAAACTTTTGATCAGTATTGTTCTGAAATGCTGCAAGACTGAAATGTGCATACGTGATCTTGATCATTTGTGCTTGAAAAAAAAGAGAAAGCAATACAACAAGTTCCTTTAACATTATTACACACATTTGTTCATCGTACCACTGTGAGTGCAGTGCAGGCTATCACACCTTACCAGAACTTGTGCAAAAGTCAATGATCACCTTTAGCTGATTTAATTCACTGTACAAAAATGTTCATTAAGTACAAGTTCCTCACTTTTCAGGATACAATATTGCACAGATTAATAGATGAACCATGTGAAAGACCTGGTAGACCTCCAAGGTTGAGGTTAGCTTAATTAGGAGAAAAAATGGAAGACAATTAGATAAAAAAATATATATAGAGAGAGTTTTTTTTTTTTTCCCCATTTCCTCCCCCAATTTATACGGCCAATTACCCAACCCACTCTTTAGGACTCCCTCTATCACTAGTGATGCCCCAACACACCAGGAGGGTGAAGACTAACACATGCTTCTTCTGATACATGTGAAGTCAGCCACCACTTCTTCTCACAGCGCTAACACTCGGAGGAAAGCGCAACGACTTGGTTCTGATACATCAGCTCACAGACGCAGCCCTGTGCTGTGGACATCACCCTAGGAGTGATGTGGGGAGAGAGTGCCATCTACCCATCCGGAGGGAGCAGGGCCAATTGTGCTCCCTCTGAGCGCCGGCAGCTTGATGGTAAAGCTGCATGAGCGGGGGTTCGAACCTGCGACCTCCCGCTCATAGTGGCAGCGCTTTAGACCGCTGAGAGATTATTTTTTTTTTATTATACAATACTGACCTTTAAGTAGTGTATATCTTTCTGCAGATTTCTACAGCAATTCTGACAGTGAAGGAAATTCTGTGGAATTCCAGACTGAAAAATTGAAGAACTTGTACTTGATAACAGTTTTAGTTGGTAATTAAATTAATTAAGGTGTCTAACTTTTGCACAGTACAATACATTTATCTTAGCGTACATTACATTAATTTACAGAATTTTAACATCCAACTACTACAAGAAGACTAAAATATTAGAGGAGGTTCACACAAAAGGCATTTAGAGAACAAACTCTAGAGGAGTATACTCGGACACGATGACGATCATATAATTATATAAACTACTACAGGAAGCAGCTACTCAGGTAAGACTCTTATTGCATGTCTGAGCTTGGTTTGTTGTGTGTTTGTGTGTGTGTGAGCGAGTGTGTGTGAAATGTACAAAACCGCTATATGAGTTTGTGCTCAGATTTATGTGCTGATATTATGTTTATGTTATATGGAGAACATACAGGAAGCACCTTGAGGGTGGAAAGGAATTGACTAGTGTAGAATTTTATAGAAATAAGCAGTTGGCATGATGCTACGTTGATACTGTACATCTTTGCTACGCTAGCTCCTTTGCTAATGTGCTAAAGCTACGAGAAAAACACTTAAACACCAAACTTATGACTTGGCAGCAGTAAAAGGGAAAACTGTGCACTTTTTCCACCAAATTATTGCTTAAATGTCTTTTTTTGTGAAAGTTATGGATTATAGAGGCAGTTAAAGGAGCCCAAAACATACTGATGTCTCCTATTTCACCCCTTGGCCCTACCCCTTACCCCTTAGCCCAATTCTTGTTAGGCTGGAGGGGTCGATTAGGGGTGTAACGTTCAAAACAAGGGGTTTTATGAGAATCACTGGTAAGAAACCCAAAAATCTAAATATTTTTCCTGTTAAAAGTGACGATTAGCACTATATTACCAGAGTTTAATGTGTTGATTTAATGTTTCATGGACTTTTTTTTTTCATAACAAGCATAAAAAAAAAAGATCGCTTGTAGTTTGTCTCAGTAGCAAGCTAGCTAGCTAACTAACTTTCCCGTTCCACCTTAAATTATTCAACAGACGGCAGGGGCTGCAGCATTTAAGGCGGAACGGAAAAAATAGAGTAAAATAAAAGCTAATCAAAGCTAATTTCATCTCCCCATCACAGAGAAATTAAGAAATTGACAATAATAATTCATTTCTGAACCATCTCCCCCCCCTTTCTAAAGGCATGCAATAAAATACACCCGAAAAATGAGCTAGTTAGCAGCTAGGTTACTGAACTTTAGCGCTCCTGATTACGTAGCCGGCGCTTGAAGGGTTTCCCAATTCTTAGGGGGAGAATTTGACTCCTTCCCCTTGTAACTCTGTTCTAAAGGGAAGGGTTACACTCAAAAACAAGGGTTAGGGGTAAGTGGTATAAAGTGGTTTATAGTAAACTAAAGATTTGATTGTATTTGATTGTATTGGGGAATGTGTGGGGAACAGTGAACAGCAGTGAAGGACCTGAGGGAAGCTGCTGATTTAGATTAGATGGTCATACCCAGTGTATTATTCCATTTCGAATGGAAAACACTCTGTATGTTATTGTTATTGGAACGCTACCGTTGCAGTTTTGTGTACTTTAGCCTCTCTGGCATTAAAAACACACCCAATCACATCACTAGAGTTTCACCACTGTCTGTAATGCTAAAAGAATGTGGATCCATAGATACGCATCACGTAACACCAGCAGCTGACTCTGGCTTCTCCTCTCACTCCTCTCTGAATAGGACTTTAGCCTATGTAAAAATCATTACCCCACTGTCCCAAACTCTAATCTATCTCTTAAGTACCACAGGTCCATCTCAAAAGTTTGTGCTCTTTTTTTTACATGTCTGAAAGCCGGACTCAGCCCACAGTCCTCTCCGAGTTCAAGCTCACTATCTAACCCAGTGTGGGACGACTGCACTAAAATACATCCCATTCAAAAATACTGATCTGAGATTTTGAACTTCCGTCCTGTAAAAGCTGAAAGACTGATGATTCACGGGTCTATTTCTAAAGACTTTACTGCTTTATATTATTTATTTATTTATTCATTTATTTATTTAGCTTTGAGGTAAAATGTTTCAGTTTGTGAGCTTTCCTACACCAGGTACATATTTTGGTACCACTTTAAAATAAGGCTACCTATGAAGGGTTTATAAATGGTTTATAATTAGTTTATTAGTGGTTAGTAATTAGGTTGTAAATGCCTTAAAAATCATTAATAATCAGTTATAACACATATTTAGAAAGGCCAACAATATAGAAGGCTGTGGGTTCAATATTTGGCAAACAACAGGTCATTTGCATTTGCTTTTTCAACGTATGTGTTATAACTGATTATTAATGATTTTTAAGGCATTTTCAACCTAATTAGTAACCATTAATAAACTAATTGTAAATCATTTATAAACCCTTTATAAAGGTAGTCTTATTTTAAAGTGGTACCCATATTTTGATCTAAATATAGTTGAATTGAATTGAATTTCTGAATTTATTTTATTTTGGATCAGCAGGTTTGTAAAAAAAAAAAAAAAAAAAAGAGAGGCTCAGAAAAGGTGAGCAAAACTTCGCTGAAAGATTTCATAAAGCTTTTTATAAAGGGTTTTTATAGCCTTATAAAGACCTATTTCAAATAGGGGTAAATGTGATCATACTTGTTGAGAGAAAAAAAAACACATCAAAAGTAAATCAAAATGGGAAACGGCATTTGAGTTCTACATCAAATGAATTAATTTATTATTTTATATATATGTATATATTTTTTTTCTCCCTGATTTAGCTAAACTAATAGCCCATTCCAGTTCATGTTCGTTTTCTTCAGATAGTCCTATTCTTTTGGCAGTACTTCTTCTCCACAAAGACTAAACGAGCTTTGTTTATAGGTTTGCACATCTGTTTCAACAATATAATAAAAATATGTGCTATATAATAGTAGCAGCTAAACTCATTCATTAAGAAGAAGTGTCCACAAATATCTTTTTTTTACCATTTTTCTTTCACAACTAAGTAATGCTTACAGTTTATTATATACAAAACCCCCAAATATTGATACTTTAGCTAGCCACGTGTGCCAAACTAACAGTAAATATAGAGAAATAAGTGCAAATTAAGAGAATAGGTGGCAAAAAAAAATAATAATAATAATATTACATCTGTAAAAAGGGGTTTAACAGAATTTTTTTTAACAGAGTTTTTCACCTTCACATTTTAGAATATGTTAATATTAGTGTTGTTGCACTATATGTGCAAATCTGCTGATCCAAAAGCATGAATGCAAAATCGTCTTTGCTCCTACAGGTATTATTTTGAAATGATTTTTATTTTTATGTTGCTTCATGTGTTCTTTAAGTTAATTTTTTTATATATATCCAGTGGTTTCACCAGTTTTCCGTGTCCTAACAGCTCCAAGTGCCCTCTCCTCCTCCTCCTCCTCCTCTTTTTCCCACTAGTTTCAGCAGGAGCTGGTCTGCAGATTGCCCTCTGTGAGGATGGAGGTGATGCTGGTGGGGTCGTACAGCCCCTCGTCGTCGTCGTCCTCCGAGCTGAGGACTGAGGAGTCTATGGAAAGGTGTCTGGCCTGCTGGATCTTCCTCCTGAGAAGAGAGGAAACATGACTATGATGATGATGATGATGATGATGATGATGATGATGAAGATGATGAAGTGAAGGGGAAGCTCGGGGAGGGGGCGTGTTGTGTGCCGCCAGGCTAAGTAGCATATGTCAGTCTAATCTAAGAGTAAGAGGCATTATATATGCTGGTGTATTAGTGCTGCTCGGGAAAGTAAAGACCTTAAGAGATTAGGCCTGTTTGGTGTGTGTCTGGACATTCTGAAATCAGGAGACACACTGCTCTCTGCTTGCCTGTTCGGGTACTGCAGTCAGATGATTAGAGGTGTTTCATAAATATTAAGGAGCAGTAAATCCACTCTGCTGAAGTACAGCATTATAAGGGTGAGTTTCAGTGAAGTTTTTCCAGCACTAAGGCTTGGTGCAGCAGCATTAGCATTAGCCGCTAACCACAGCACTAGAGCTCTCGTTGTTCAGAGGCGAGCATATTAGACTGTAGTTTCACTCATTTGTTTTTCTGTATATTTGATTGTTACTTATTGTAACTCTGACTGAGGATCTCAATTTCAACACTCTGTCCTGTTTCCTAAATTCATTCTTAGATCTCACTTTATTTTAAAAATACAAATTTTGGGAAAATCAGAATAGCTATTAGCATAGCTGCCATTTAGCTGTTTTTCATGTGTTTGCTAATTCTATGCTAAAAACTCATTCTTGTTACTTTCATTCCTAATACTCCAAACATAAAAAGTAACAGGAGTGAGTGCCAGTAACTGGAACGAGTTCCAGTAACAGGAGTGATTTAAACTTGCAGTCAATCGTTTCTTTAAAATAAAGACTTTTTTGAGAGAAAATGAAAGGAATTTAATGGACTATACTTTTAAACAAGCTTTTTAAATGTCACATGAGTTTTGTAACTATTTTCAGCATTGAAACATTGTAAAAAAAAAGACAAAAAAAATTATATATATATATATAATATATATAATAATATATGTTTAATTTGGAAGAGTTTCAGCAAGCAAATGGCACAATTAAAAGACTAAATTAAAAAATGTACCACTTCAGCAGCAAATCAGTGAAACTCCCCTTTAAGATAAACCCTAATAAAGTCTCTATATGTAATAAAATAATGAATATATCTAAATCTATTGCTTTAGATATTTAAATCTTAATCTTTGCATGTTTTTGGGCATCACTATATTCGTGACACTAATCTCTTCATGCACACAAACACGGAGTCTTACTTGAGTTCGTTCTCCAGAGCCGTAACTCGAGTCTGAAGAGCCTCTTTCTGCTCCGTCTGCTCCTCCGTGTCTCGAACAGCTTTCCTCCGTAAGCCCTCCAACCGCTCCACCTCGCTCTCGCTCTCATCCACCTGCCTCTTCAGAGCCTTCACACGCAGAGCCAGCTTCACAGAACACAGATGCTTCATCAGCATTACAGCAGGAGGGATAGCGGAAATGTGGAGCTTAAAAACATTGTGTAGATCATAAAAATAAAAAGCTATTAAACCTGATCTCTCTGCTCTGAGAGCTGCTGCCGTTCTTCATCCAGAGTGATGTTCAGCTCCTTCACTTTCCTCTCCAGACGACGCTGAGTGGATAAAGCGCCGTTTTTCTCTCTGTATGATAAATATACACAAGAACATTTGGAAATGTAAAACTCTAGAGCATCACATAATAAAATCTTCTATGGAAAATCTAATTAGTTTATCTAATCTATTGATATAGATAAAAGTCATGTGGTGGCCAAGACCTAATGCATCTAAAAAAAAATCTGAATATCTTTAAAAACTTACTTTATTTCAATATTACATACATGTATTACAGACAGAGTGATCTATTTTAAGCGTTTATTTCTTTTATCGTTGATGATTATGATTGTGATGCTTACAGCCAATGAAAACCCAAAAATCATTGTCTCAGAAAATTTGAATTCTATACAAGACAAATTGGTACTTTTGGTATGCAGTGTGGGCAGTGTGCCAAGTCCTGCTGGAAAATGAAATCTCAAATCCGCATCTCCATAAAAGTTGTCAGTAGCAGAGGGAAGCTGTAAGATATGAAGTGCTGTAAGATTTTGTGGGAAAACAAAACTGCACTGACTTTAGACTTGATAATAAAACACAGTGGATCAACACCAGCAGATGACAGACATGACTCTCCAAACCATCACTGATTGTGGAAACTTCATACTGTGCATCTCTCCACTCTTCCTCCAGACTTATAGAGGTACAGATTTCATTTTCCAGGAGGAATTTGCACACTGCCCACACTGCCAAAAGTACCAATTGATCTTATACAATATTCTAATTTACTGAGAAACTGTTTTTTGGGGTTTTATTGGCTGTAAGCCACAATCATATCAACAATAAAAGAAATGAACGCTTAGTATAGATCACTGGGTGTGTAAAACATCTATATAAAAAATGAGTTTTACATTTTGAACTGATTTACTGAAATAAAGTAACTTTTTTCAATGATATTCTATTATTTTTTTTTTTTTTAGATGTGCCTGTATGTCTCTAGACATAAAGCCAATTGAGCACCTATGGGGCATCCTCAAGCGTAAGGTGGAGCAGCGAAAGGTGTTTAACATCCACCAGCTCCATGATGATGTCATGGAAGAGTAGAAGAGGAATCCAGTTGAAACCTGTGAGCTTTTTTCTTTTTTGCAATTTGAGTACTCACTTTTTAGACATTAACGGCTGTTACATCTTTAGCATTTCCCGTTAAAGATATAATAAAATATGCTAATTGTTGTGAAATACTGTAAAAATAACAACGCTCCACTGTTAAAAGTTTGTTCATAAGTGTAGAATATGAACTACAGAAATGTACAGGTACTTTATTTACTCTGTACCTTTCCTCAGCTCTCATCCGCTCCTCCATCTCCTGCAGTCGACTCTCCAGCTGAGAAACACCAACCGAGCTACGAGACTGGCCCTCCATCTCTGCTATCCGAGACTTATATTCCTTTATCTGGGAAAAAATAAAAATAAAAGAAACAAACACTGGTTATGAGGTACATGATCTTCATAACTGCTGGAATCATCAAACAAGATTACAGCTGAGAAAAATTCATAAACATTATGTTCCAAAAAATATGTTTAAATATCTATTTCCACACAAATGGGCAGAGCTAAACTGCAGCTCTGGCAGCAACTTTCCCAAGAGAACATTTTGATGTACCTTAATTAATCAACAGTATTGTAGTTTTAAGTTCAAACATTAAGCAAACCTACTTCATGTTATAACACATGCAGCTCTCTAATGGAGAAGCACATTATTTTATTCTTGTGTTTCAATAAAATCTTAAAATCATTATTCTGGGGCGTCGAGTGGTTCAGCAGTCTAAAGCGCTGCCACTATGAGCGGGAGGTCGCAGGTTTGAACCCCCGCTCATGCAGCTTTACCCTCAAGCTGCCGGCGCTCAGAGGGAGCACAATTGGCCCTGCTCCCTCCGGGTGGGTAGATGGCGCTCTCTCCCCACATCACTCCTAGGGTGATGTCCAAAGCAAAAGGCTGCTTCTGTGAGCTGATGTATCAGAACCGAGTCGCTGCGCTTTCCTCCGAGCGTTAGCGCTGTGATGCTACTCAGCAATGCTACAGCATCAGCAGCAGCTTGAAAAGAAGTGGTGACTGACTTCACATGTATCAGAGGAAGCATGTGCTAGTCTTTACCCTCCTGGTGTGTTGGGGCATCACTAGTGATTAGGGGAGGGTCCTAATGAGTGGACGGTGAATCAACAGAAAAGGGGTTTACCTGTCTCTCCAGGGCGTTCTTGTCCAGCTCTAGGTCTTGTTTGGAGGATCTCTCTTGCATTAATTCAGCCCTCATCTGTTCAATCTATACATGCACACACAAAGAGGGGGTTAAAGATAAGATTTCGGCTCTTGCTCATAAATATTCACACATGCAAACATATCGCCTCTGATTGGCTAACAGCACTGCGAGGCAGCGAGACCAACAACAGTTAGAAAGGTTTTAAAATAAAGACAGTGTTTGCAATGTCATATGTTAATTTACAACATGTGTAATAATGCTAAACCTGCTCAGTGCAATTCAGCCACTGACCTCAAGTCTTAGAGTCTCTGTAAAAAAACGCCAAATCCACCGGAGATCCTATTTAAACCTATAGTTACTTACACACAGAGGTGGGTAGTCCAGGTCCAGAAAGTAAAAATCCACCTGAGTGGATTTTAGTGGAAGGACAGCTTTAATATATATAATAGATTTAGATTTTGTTTGTTTGTTTTTGTAGATTATGCGTGTATCTTTCTAAAAAACATTTCAAATAGTTGTCCCCTAAGCCCTGTAGGGTACAGCAGTCTCTGGATGGTTTACCTGATCTCGGCTCCTGGTGATTCGGTCAGTCAGCATCTCCACGCTGCTCTTCTCCTCGTCCAGCTCCAGCTCCAAGCGCTTCACTTTATCCTAAACAAGTAAAAACAAACATAAACTAATTAATTAAACCTCTTAATGCATGTTTCTCAAAAATATAAAAAAAAAAAGAATTTAAGACAGTGAAGTTGAGGACGTGCCTCCATGCTGCGGATGTCGCGGGAGCGGTCGTTGTAGGAGCTCCTCTGGCTCTCCAGCTCTCCTTCCAGATGTCGGAGACGGTTCGTGATGAGCTCTTTATCCAGAACAGCGTTATCTCTCTCCTCACAGCATGACGACAGCTCCTTCTTCAGCCGGGACAGCTGTGCACACGGTTCAAACCAAGCTGTGAGTGAATATATATCTGACACTGGCATATAAATGGTTATATTTGTTTTTCACTCATTAGTACCATCAACAGAATTTGCCCCATCAACACCACTGTAACAAACTGTTTCTCATCAAAACCACTTTAATAAATAATTTATATATAATTTTTTTTTTAAATACTCTTTTTGAGAGTGTATATTTTTGAACTTTATAGTTTTATTCAGCCCATTTTCCATGTCAACCAGTTTTGTCCTCTGATTATGAATTATGTATGATCAATTAAATGCAGTAAAATACAGAACAGTATATAAGAACAGTCTCTCCTGTATGTATAAGCCAACATAAGTCTCTTTAGACCTAGAAAAAAACTATTGTCAGAATCTCCCCAGTAAGGTTTTTAACTTTAACTGTATTTAACTGGCAACCCCCCCCCTACGGTTCCATACAGACCTGGCAACCTATGACTGAATCTTCTGTTTCATAAAAACGAGTTGCTGCCACCGCTTGGCTGAACTCGCAATTAAGGCAGCAGATACAGAGGTGTGCGTGTGCGTGTGTCTGTGTGCGTGTGTCTGTGTGCGCGCGCGTGTCTGTGTGTCTGTGTGCGCGCGCGTGTCTGTGTGTCTGTGTGCGTGTGTCTGTGTGCGCGCGCGCGTGTCTGTGTGCGCGCGCGCGTGTCTGTGTGCGCGCGCGCGTGTCTGTGTGCGCGCGCGCGTGTCTGTGTGCGCGCGCGCGTGTCTGTGTGCGCGCGCGCGTGTCTGTGTGCGCGCGCGCGTGTCTGTGTGCGCGCGCGTGTCTGTGTGCGTCTGTGTGTGCGTGTCTGTGCGCGTGCGCGTGTCTGTGTGCGCGCGCGTGTCTGTGTGCGCGCGCGTGTCTGTGTGCGCGCGTGTCGGTGTGCGCGTGTCTGTGTGTGCGTGTCTGTGTGTGTGTCTGTGTGTGCGTGTCTGTGCGCGTGTGCGTGTCTGTGCGCGTGTCTGTGCGTGCGCGTGTCGGTGTGCGCGTGTCTGTGTGCGCGTGTCTGTGTGCGTGTCTGTGTGTGCGTGTCTGTGCGCGTGTGCGTGTCTGTGTGCGCGCGTGTCTGTGCGCGCGCGTGTCGGTGTGCGCGTGTCTGTGTGCGCGTGTCTGTGTGTGCGTGTCTGTGTGTGTGTCTGTGTGTGCGTGTCTGTGCGCGTGTGCGTGTCTGTGTGCGCGCGTGTCTGTGTGCGCGCGCGTGTCGGTGTGCGCGCGCGTGTCGGTGTGCGCGTGTCTGTGTGCGCGTGTCTGTGTGTGCGTCTGTGTGTGCGTGTCTGTGCGCGTGTCTGTGCGCGTGTCTGTGCGCGCGCGTGTCTGTGCGCGCGCGTGTCTGTGTGTGTGTGTGTCTGTGTGTGTGTGTCTGTGTCTTGTGGCACAAGATCTCCGCACACCACTGCTATCTGTGTACTTTCATTAATTATTTCTAATTTTACCCATTTTTCCTGTTTATATTTGATCATTTATTTCTTTTTACCCGTTACCCAGTAAATCTAAACTGAATATATTTAGTTAATAAATAAAGACATGAAACTGAGAAGCATAACCCCTCACTTCCTCCTGCAGAGAGCGGGCAGTAATCTGAGCTTTCTCCAGATCACTGATTCTCTCCTTGTTGCTTTTCTGCAGATCCTGATGCTCCTTCCTCCATTTCTCCTTCTGCTCCTCCAGCTGAGACTGAAGCAGCTGCACCGACTGACTTGAATCAGCAGACAAGCGCTCAATCTGAAAGATATATACATATATATATATATAAACATAATAAACAGAAAGACACTCTCACTAATAAATGTATCTGCTAACAGATTGTTGTAGTAAATACATAAAGAAACTTTAATAAAATTACCAGTCGAAAATATATCCATAATTAACTTTAATAAAATGTACATTTATTAAATAAATACATAATAACCAGAATGCAGTCCTAATAAAAAAAAACTAGTAAACATTCTATTAAAATTATTTTTTTAATTTAAATTAATTTTTATTTTATTTTTTTTTTTTATTTTTTTTTTTATTGAATAAAATGTTCAAAATAATTTGAAATAAATGCACAATGAAGATTATGAGTGTGCTATATATCTTATTATACACGAAAATATAGTAGTTTTTACATTATTAAGGTCCTTTTAACAAAATAGACAAAAAAAATGTATTAGATTTTTTTGTTCGTACTGAAAGTAGAGAACTGTCAGACAAAAACAAAAAATAATCAATGTTTTCCCATATTGGCAAAAATGTCACCCAGCTATATTAAAGAATACATTCTTAACAAAAAAAAATTAAAATGCCACCCTGTATGAAGTTGAAATAAACATACCACAAACTAAAATATACATTTAAATCTGTAAAGAAATACATTTATATTCACAATTAGGTTTTAACTATTATTCAGAATGAATACTAATAAACTTAAAATCTAACTTTAACTTTTATACAAATTCCTTGACTAACATAAAAATTAAATGCTTATTTTGAAATATTAAATTCTAGATATTAGATATTAATTAGGATTACTCATAGTAATAAATTCAGTATTATATATGAATTTATATTAAATGATTGTTCACAGTTTTTGCACCTCTTTGTTGAGTTTGTCGAGTGTTTTCTCGAGTTGTCTCCGCTGCTCGTCCAGCTGCGAGTTCTCTTTGCGGAGCGTCTCTCTGTCTCGGTCTCTCTCGTCCACGGCACGGGTCAGCTCGTCTCTCTCCTGGCTGAGTTTGGTGTTGAGGCGTTTGGCCTCGTCCAGCTGCTGCCTCGTCCTCCTGCTCTCCTCCTGCTGCTGCTGCTCCGCCTCCAGACTCTGACTCTCTCGCTCCTGCAGCTGCGCCTGCAGACAGACGGGAGAGACAGTTCTCAGTAAGACTCATCTTCACTGATCATCTTTACTGAAGACTGGAACCAAGTTCTGTTTCTATCTTGAAGGTGGGAAATATAGATGCGCCACTGACTGATTAAAACCCTGACAACAGTCAACAGTCAGCTGATCAATCCTATCCGCTGCTTAGACGGATAAATAAATGTGTTGCGGCGCAAATCCAGCATTTACATCAACAATAAAAAGAATAAAGATTTTTTTTTTTGCACCATAATGATACCAAAGACACACTGACACGCCCTAAATCAAGCTGTGCAATGCACATTTGACCAGTGTACTATAGAAATACTAAAATAGGGCCCCTTGTATCCAGTTGGTCTGGTTAGCCTTGGTTTTACTGGAGAGCTCATGGGTGGGTACAGTCGATGGCTCTCTTTTACCTCATCACTACTAGGGTGATGTGGATCCGCACAAGGATGCATCTGTGAGCTGCTGTATCAGAACCGAGTCGCTGTGCTCCTGGTGATCGAGCATTACTAGTGATGGGGGGATATATAGCTGAGTAGCAGGTGAATGGGTGGGACAATTGGCCAGATAATTGGGAAGAAATGTAAGAAAATTAGAAATAAAATAAAAATAAATAAATAAATAAAATAAAAAATAATGGATTAAACCAGTCCATTCTCTATGACATTGTGAAATAAAAGTAAAAACAGCTTTAAAACAGCCACATGCTCAAAATGTCATTATTATTATTTTTGTTTATTATAATAGTTTAGAGAAATAAAATATCTCTCAATAATGCAATAATGAAGAATAGATCTTCATGCTTTTACTTTAGCAGAAAAACAATAGCAGTTATTTTCACATAACCTCACAGTTATGCTCAGGCCTCAGATCAGTTATGTGGAAATGTACAGAAACCTGTGGATCACACGGTTACAGTAACGCTCCTCACCTCCAGACGGGTAATTTTCTCCCTCAGACGGCTGTTCTTCTCCTCCAGCTCGTCTCTCTCGCTGCTGAGAGTGTGTAGGTGAGTCTGTGAGGAGCTCAGTCCGTCTCGCTCTCGCTGCACCTCCTCCTCAGCGAACAGCAGCTGATTCCTGAGCTTCTCCACCTCCCCTCTCGCAGAGCTCAGCTCCCCCCGCAGAGCCTCCACCAGCGCAGGGTCAGCAAGCTGCCACACGGGGGCGACACAGCACAGAGAGTCTCATTACAGTTACAGTGAGATTAGGACTATTTATAATGAAAGATTATACCATAATAATAATAATAATAATAATAATAATAATAATAATAATAATAATAGTGTCTATTATTAACTAGGTATTTTTTTGTATAATTGTTAATGTTTGCCGTTTATATGCATGCACTAAATATTCTGAACTTTTTGTGTATTGTGGTAGATTTTTTTTTTTTTTTTAGTATATAATTTGTATATAACTATTATAATTTCACACAAAATCAGAGACTCCGTTTTTTACTACTTCATTCAAAATGAACAAAAGTATTGATTTGTTTTATTTTTCAATGTTTTTTCATAACAAACAAGACTACTGAAAAAACTTAATATTATTTAAGAGCCTTTTTGTCCACACCTACCATGAATGTATAATTTTCAGACAGATGAAGCTATTAATACACAGCAAAAAATAAATAAAAAATTAACACACACCTGCTTGGCCTTCTCGTGTACTTTAGTCAGTTCCTCTCTGTCCTTCCGTGATTGGTCCTTCAGCCTGTCAATCTCGTATTTCTGCTCAGCATCCATCTCCTGATTGGTCCTTTTTAATGAAATAATCTCCATTGTTTTTTTATCCAGGTCTGTCTTCAGTTTGTCCACCTCAGCTTGGGCTTGTTTCAGGCTGGCCCGGCATCGCTCCAGTTCCTGCAGCAGGTTTTAATAGAGAATGATTTGTTAATGAAGTTTTTGAGCAATAAACGTTTTTGTGCATTAATGAGCCAAACAATATAAACTGTTTTATAAAGACTTTTTCAGATTATAGTATAAAAAAATTATTGAAATTATAATAACTGGCAAGATAGCCGCTGAATAAACAGATGTCCAATCAGACGATTTACACATATCAGATATAAGAGTACTTATGAAAGTGAAAGATTTTCTTTTTTTCAGGGCTTATCATATCAGATTTTAAATGTCACATAAAGGCAAAAATTAGATTTTTTTTAATGTTTGGAAGTTGGTTTATACTTATAAAGAACCAGGTAGACAAGATAATCTCATGTCTTTCTTTTTTATACTCCTTTATTGTCACAATGGCCATACTTTAATATTTTTAATAGAGTGTGATAATGGAAATATTTACTTTAATTTCCGGGCTATTACCCACTTTTTTTCCACACACTTTGAACACTGTGGCTTACATAACAGTGAGACTAATAATATAAATAATAAAATAATAATAATAAATATATATATATATTATTTTTGGTTTACAGGCTAACAAAAGTGATTTACTGACCCAAATAAACAAATGTGTAGCTTAATCCAGGGCTCGTCAGAACAACAAAATATTTTGCAGCCACTTGACATTAGTGTAAGTTGTGTATTTAAAGTGGAAGGCTTGGATGAAAATCGGCGAGAAATAATTAAACAAAAATGGCGGCGTCTCATGTTGGGGCTACCTCTAGCGACGCCTCCACGACAAAATCTGTACACTGTATTATCTAACTGTTTTAATAAGCAGCAGGTTATAAATGTAGCTAACTGATGGTAAACACAGCAGCCCTGTAAAAGATCATGAGTGGAAAATGCTTCTTTCCCTCTGTGCTACTTAAACTGCTAGCCCAGGAAATTAAATCACATTTCCCTTTTAATATTACAACTTTATTCTCATAATATCATGACTTTACTCACATGACTTTTCCTGCTAGACTGTATTTTTTAAACCAGCCATGCCACAGCACTGTTCGCAGTATATATAACGATATTTGTAACTTCTTTCTGTGTAAATATATCATGTTATATAACATGGATAACTGCGGTTTATAGTCAGGGGAGGTCTGTATATGTACAAATTATAATTAAACTAAATAAATACTCAGTGACTCTCACCATTAGAGAGTTTAGAGTTGTTTCTAACTACAGTGAAAAGTAGACACAATACATCCTGTAAAAATTAACAATGAACGCATTTATTTATCTTATTTTGAGCTGTATTTGTTTGTAAATACCTGATTAACAGATTGAGATTGTTTGACATCAGGAATCTGCTGCTTCATGGCGTTCAGTCTCTCCTGAAGCTCCTTCAGCTCCTCCTCAAACTCCTCTTTTTCAAGCCGGGCCTGAAGCAGCCTAAACACGCAGATAAAAAAAGTTTAAAATATGATAAAATATAGAACTAGTAACGTTTAATCGATAGGCTACTATATAAAGACAGCTACTATTTTAGGAATACTGTTAAAAAGGTAGATTTAACAGATTGCAATAAATTATTCAGATAATCACGGGACACAACTTTGGTATCTCATATTTACTAAATCAAACAGTTATCACATGATTTTAAGGATGTTAACACAAAGTTAATAAAGAAAACACAATCACAAAAGAACAAGAACACAGTCATAAACCTTTAACATGTAATTGCAGCTGATTCACTTAAACATTTGCACTGATTTAAATCATTTAAAAATATATATATTTTAATATAAATTATTAAATCACATTACATTATTTACATTAAACAATATTAACTAGGGCTGGTCCAAACAGAATCATGTATCATATTATTAAGATTGTTTTATATCATTTTATATTGTTCAATTAAAATTAAATATTCAATTCAGTTTTATATATAAACACACATATATATATACACGTATATACATATGTATATATATATATATATATATATATATATATATATATATATATATATATATATATATATATATATATATATATATATATACATACATATGTATATACGTGTATATATATATATATATATATATATATATATATATATATATATATATATATATATATATATATATATATATATATATATGTATGTGTGTGTGTGTATATATAAAACTGAATTGAAAAAACAATATATATATATATATATATTTTTTTTTTTTATTATTATTATTATTAATTGGAAGCTAACCAACAAAGTCTTTAAACCAATTAAACAACATTTTAACAATAATAAAACTGATTTTTTTATTTATTTATATAAGTAGTATAGCTTACAGTAAACGTTTGAAAATAATGTTTTAAGAACACTAACTAGAGGAATTATTAACAACGCAATAAAAGAAAACTTTCAAATAATTTGGGCCAGCCCTAATAACAACATTCACATTTCTACAGCTACAAGACTGGTTTCAATCAGGTAGTCTAAGCATTTCTCACTCTGGCTTCGAACGGACCCGCTGCTTTCTGAACCAACAAAATGTACAAAATGTAAAAGAAGACAATGTACATTCGTTTAATAAACACATTGAAAAGAACTAAAAAATAAATTTCAGTGAAAATAATACATAGCACATTATTTATATAAAGCGTATAATTTGTAGAAGATATTTAATACACATATTTATAGTGTTTATTTTAGAGTTTATATTATTATAAGAAAAAATAAAAGAATCCCACACTGCTCACTCTTGCTTGGTGTTGCGAAGCTCCTCCCTGGTGCTTTGAAACTGTCCTCTCCAATGGCCTCCTTCCTCTTTACTCTCCTCTAGCTGCTGCTGTAGAGAGCGCACTGTCGAGTTCACGTGCTGACGCTCGGCTTCGATAGTAGCCTGAGACTGAGGTAGAAGGTTAACGTGGAAATAATACAATTATTAGTGAATATTAATACTTATTACCTGTAACACCAGAGCATTACTAAGCTGCAGGTTATAAATGTAGCTAACTAATTGTAATCACAGCAGCCCTGTAACAGATCATGAGTGGAAAATGCTCCTTTCCCTCAGAGCTTCTTAAACTAGCAGCCCAATTAATGAATCTACTTTTCCCTTTTAACATTCTGACTTTGAAACTCTCCAATGGTTACAAGCGATTTATCAGTATACTCATGCTTTAGTTGAGCTCAGAAACACTAAGATTAATAACTGATGATCAGCACAGTCATTTATCAGTCTACTCATGCTTTAGTCGAGCTCAGAAACACTAAGATTAAAAACAGTTATCAGAACAGTAATTTATCAATATACTCATGCTTTAGTAGAGCTCAATAACACTGTGCTGCTGATCAGTTATTAATTACCATTAAATGTTACTGAGCTCTACTAAAGCATGAGTAGACTGATGAATGAATGTGCTGATCAGTTTGCCTGGGCGTGTGTTTTTTGTGTACCTGTGAAACCTGCTCCATGCTGGTTCTGAGTTTCTCCATGTCTTGGCTGTACTGCTCTCTCAGAGTTTCCATTTCTCGGTCGTGGGTGGACACCTCCTCCTTCAGGGCTCCTTTCAGAGCGGTCAGCTCTCGCTCCCTCTGTCTCAGAACCTCCTCCTGTTTCTGATGCAGCGCTGCAGCTTCAGCCAGCTCAGCGCGCAGAGCCAGCAACTCCTGCACACATTTCAACACCACAAACTGGTGACAAAAATAAATACTTTTTGTGCACAGATGTCAAAAGTTGACTTTTTGGAAAATAATAGTTCACACAGTATGTTAAACACAGTTATTTAGTACATTTTAGTTAGTAGTAATTTGATGTGCAGCTGACAAAAATGTTCTTTATATCTTTTATATCAATCAATCACTCAACCTTTATTTTAACTCAGAAGTATACTGAGGGAAACCCTCATTCTCAATGTAGCCAAACATTTACAAAAACAGGGATTGACCTGACAAAGAAAAAATAACTAGATTTAATCATTTTAAAATGACAGTAAATAAAGGATGAAAATAAATAAAAATAAAAACAATACAAAAAAAATAAATAATAATAATAATAATAATGAAACCGAGTTTCTATGATAAGAAATTAAGATCAAAAGATGATAAGATTAATACAAAAAAGGTTAAAATTAAGCTAAAACTAACTTTTAAATATTGCAATAAAAATATAAATAAATAAATAAATACATTAATTAATTAAAATTGTTAATAATAATAATAATAATAATAATAATAATAATCAAAACAAGTTAAAAAGCGATAATATGAAACTATAAAAAAAAAACAATAAAAGAAATAAGAGAAATGTGTATTAATGTATGTATCGGTGTGTGTGTGTGTGTGTGTGTGTGTGTGTGTACCGCTTCTATAGAGCCGGTTTGAGCTCTGTTGTTAGCCTCTCTCCTCAGCTCGTCCTGCAGTCCTGCCAGCTGATCCTCCAGCTGTCTGACCCGAGACTCTGCGTTCTCCCTGTCCATCCGCAGCTGAGTCAGCCTGAGAAACACACACACACACACAGACACACAAATATATAGATAATTACACAATCAGAGCAATTTACAACACAGAACATTTACAGGAGGAGGAAAAAAAACCTTGAAATTTTATTCTGCAGCATTTCTATTGGTCCATTTATAGTGGAATTGTCATAAAATATAAGAAGTAATATAATATGGCATATTATACAGTATATACATACACTAAATAAATAGCTCCTCAAATCCAAAACATAAAATGTTTTCATTAGATAAACTGTTAGAATTCTCTTAGACTCCTGTACTAAAACTCATCAGACCAAGACATTTCTGAGAGAACTGCGAGTATGCTGGTAAGAGAGGCAAATCAACACCAACATATGACTTTAAAAGAAGCTGCAGGAAGATCTAGACTCAAGTCAAGAGTGTGCCTTGAGCAAGGCCAACTGTGCTCTCACAGGGCTCTGGCAGCTGACGGCAAGCTGCATGACTGGGATTCGAACCAGCTATCTCCCGATCATAGTGGAAGCATTTAGCCCTATATCAAGACTTTTTGATATTGTGTTTTAATATATTTTTTTTACGTTTGCTTTTGATAGAAACAAACAAAAAAAATGTGACAAAAAGTAGTAGGTGTGTTTCTTACTCAGTATGAGTCTGTTCCAGCTCAGTCTTCTTCCGGCCCAGTTGTTCCTGGAGATGCACATTTTCATCCAGACTCTGATCCAGCTGAGTTTGAAGAACAGGGTCTGATCTGTTCACCTGCGAATGGAGACCACATGATCTGACCAGGCTGATTAATAAATAGTTAAAATATTAAAAGACCTTTTTGAGAGATGATATTTATTGCAAAAAGCATCAGCAGTGGCAGATTTCTAAAAACTGTATTATATAAGTACTTAAGGACGACAGTGAGTTTAGTTACATGTTTGTTGAACATCATCCAATTAAACCAATTAATACATTGTTTTACACTCTAATGTAACATACAGTTGGGTCCGCATTTACTAAGCACTGCTGAAATCTTTTATATGCTTAAAAAATAAGAAAATGCATCACAATAAGACAAAATATTGTAATTTATTGCGCAGCTCTACATCAAATCAAATCATATTAATTTGTATATCACTGGTTACACTATTTAATATAAAACCCAAAACCCCAAAAGTGAAAGTGGCAGGAAAAATACTGTAAAAAGGAAATTATTTGGTAAAAATGACTAATAAATTACAGCCAACAGCCTGTTATACTGTAGGTGTACTCATTTTGTGAATGACCCCACCCATCCTTCACACAGACTGTTCTCCCTCCTGCCTTCGGGAAGAAGGTACCGCAGCATCCGGTCCAGCACCACCAGATTCTGCAACAGCTTCTACCCCCAAGCCATCAGACTCCTCAACTGCAGAGACTGAACTGATGGTTTTTCTGTACATGCACAGACACTCTTACCCCACTTACCCCAGAAAATGGAAAGCACTAAAAACCCTACTACCTCACTGGACTCTATTGCACACTGTGTAATAGAGTAATTACTACCTCACCTGGTCTTTTTTGCACACTTTTTGCACACTGCATAATTTGCACACTGTCTTGTTATTTATTATTCTTTGTTTGTATTGTGTTGTATTGTCTGTCTGCACTTTTGTACTGTTGCACTATTGTTCTGTCTATTGTTGACTAGTTCTAGTAGTGATATTAGGAATAAGTAAAGTACTGATAATACTTATTATATACTTATATAATACTAGATATAATAATACCATGCCACTGCTAAAGCCTCTATAATCTGCTGATATAAAACATTATCTTTTCAGTCAGTCGTAGAAACAGAACACTGGTACCAGTCTATAGTAGCAGTCTTTAATACTTAATCCCAGTAAAAAGACACATATGCTCTAACAGCAACACGAGACATTAAATTACCAGATTAAACCAGATTACAGCCCAATTATCCCACAGAGTCCATAATCCCCCTGCACTGTTATCATAGTCGTCAGATTGCAGTGTTGTCATTTGTCTGTATAGCCAGAGGGAACATAATAGGCTTGTGTCCTTTCGCCCTACTTACAAATCACAATCTGGGTAATCGGCCAAAGAAAGAAACAAAGAAGACGAATGTGAAGCACGTTGTTTCTTAAAAATTATTAAAATAGCAATGCTATTATAAAAAAAAACAGCAAAAATACTGACCCTTTAACCCCTTCAGTTCAATAATATTTCTTTACGTTTCTTTATTATACACCAATGAGCAAAACATTATGACTACTAGGTCTATTACAATAACCATTTTTTTATGACATATTGCGATAAACAATATAATTGTCATTTTAAGCCCAATTAATACCACTGATCTTATTACATCTCACAGCAAATAAAAAAACCTAAAAATCAGTGTCTCAGAATATTAGAATATTATATTTTTATAAGACCAATTGGTACTTTTGGCAGTGTGGGCAGTGTGTCAAGTCCTGCTGGAAAATGAATTCCCCATCTCCATCACTGATTGTGGAAACTCCACATTGCGCCTTAGTATTGGCCAAAAATGTGATAATATTATAATAAATATGGTCACATTAAGTGTTGCTCAAACAGTAAAGTAATGGTATAATAAAAAACACACACTATAACCACCATCTTTACTAAAATGTTATATTGTTGTTTGACCAAAATTGAGGCAAAACTGAACTGAACTGAGTTCAGACAGAGTGTGGCTAATATAATCATATAAAACTCAGTTCTGTTAAAATAGTATAAGTAATCAAATATAAAGGATAGGTTTATCCGTTTTAGTGTTAAAGACAGTGAACTGCTGGTGTGCATGGATACTGCTGAACATGTTCCAGTCTGGTTATATTGAACCGTCAGCAACTAGTGGGAAGGGCCCCATTGAGGGGGATTCTGATAACAGTGTTTCTGTACTTTCCTGCATTGACAATCACAGAATTTAAAGGAAATCTCACACAGATTGTCATTTATATTCATTAAATTCATAACCAGTCACTGTCTGTTTGGTTTGCCTGTGCTTTTGCAACAGGCCTGGGTACGGGAGCCACAGTATAAACCTGACATCTGGCCAAATTACCCAGTGATTCAGCAAGGAGCCCAAGTTCATCCATCAGCTATTCAGAAGCTCTCTCGATCACCGTTTAATCACACTGTGCTTAAGCAGCCCCCTGCTTTATTCTGACAGAGAGCTCGGCCTGCACTTCACTACAATCACCTCTTCACTTCAGTGCACAGATTAATGACCAAACTCGACCATTACTCTGCTGCTGTGCGTGTTTGTGCAGCGAGTTGTAGCACAGCAATGTTTTAAATGAAGATTTGAATATATGTCTTTTACTAAAAAGACTAAGCTGTGTATAATTTAGATTTTGGTTGTGTGTGTTCGTATTTAGGTATGTGCGCTGTGGTTAGGACTTGAGCAGTCTGGCATTCACAACTGTAGAATGTGTAAGACTAACGCATCCCATGGAAGAAAAAGAATAATAAAGACTTTCAGCACTAACTGGGTATTCCTCTTGAGAGTGCAACTTTCAGCCCATTCAGCACAACACCACTACTCTGCTGCTGTGTGTGTGTTTGTAGCACAGCATTTTCTCTAAGAGCAGAAAAAGGTATATGAAGATTTGAAAATATATCTTTTACTTAAAAGACTAAACAGTGTATAATTTAGTTTTGGGGTGTGTGTGTGTGTGTGTATTTAGGTATGTGCGCTGTGGATAGGACTCGTTCCAAGCTGCACTCACTCTAAATCGGGCTCAGCTGTTATAACTGCTGTCGGATGTGCTGCCAATTCATTATAGTGCAGGGAAAGGTGCCAGCAGCCCTTAATGCAATGCCCATTTCAGCGCTGCCCGCATGTGAACTCGGTTTGATGCCAACTCAGCTAGAGGGAGGTACAAACTGACTGTTATGCTTCATTATTCTTCTAGAAAAGTCTTTATACTATTGTGATTGAACACTCAATAATTAAACCTGATTATGCACAGATAATCCCATTTTTCCCAATAACTGGCCTAGAAAGTCACCAAAAGTCAAGTATCTCCAGTTCCAATACCTAATCCTGAAGTATCTGCCAAGTAGTGTCGTCACAATACATCTAGGACTGTAGAAAATGCCTTTTATTATCTTTTACCAAGTATCAAGATACTTTTTTAGTATCGGTATATCGTGCAACCCGACTGCCAATACAATCCCAAAACTTAATGCTCTAGTACCTGCCGATACAAAGTCCTGATACCTGAAACTAGAGATGGAAAGATCGATCAGCTATATATCGGTGTTGGTGCAATTGCATGCAATTGCGATGTGCTAAAATGTCCCTACTTTAGCCTGTCCATGAGCTGATTACATCACATTCACTGTGTGGGGGTTTCTGTTGGGGTTTCTGTTCAGATGGCTTGGGCAGCCTGGCATTCACAACTGTAGAACGTGTAAGACTAACGGAACCCATGGAGGAAAGAGAATAATAAAGACTTTTAACACTAACAGGATACTCCTCTTAAGAGTGCATCTTTCAGCACTTTTAGCACAACACCACTATAAATATTAAATCACTTTTCACATAAAACAGCAAAAATGGTGCAGAGAATGTTTAACCACCGCTGAAAGTCCACCAGCAGCACTAGAAAAGTGTCAATTTTGGTTGTGATTTCAGTCACATCTATATCATAAAGCACCTGCTGATACCAAGTCAATTAACTGCAGGTGTGGGGAAATAAAATGTATGAATTTGTATTATTTATTGCTTTATAAAAATAAAAAATAACTATTTAACCCAGTTTTCCAAAAAAATGTGGTTTATCATAGTTAATTCACACAGGGCCAGCTTTCTGGTTATACATTTTCACATATTTTAGCACTGTATATAGCATACACTCTCATGGCATGTATTATATTCGATGTGTAGAGGGACAAGATATCTGGAGTGATTTAAGTTTAAATGTTACAGGGTGTACAGTGAAGTCAGTGTGTATCAGTGCGTATTTGTGTGGGTGTGTGTGTGTGTGTATGTGTGTGAGACTACCTTAAGTGCTTGGATCTTGTCACAGATGGTGCGCACTCTGCGTTTAAGGGCAGCATCGCTCTCGCTACTCCTAAATGTGAAAAAAAGAGAAGAGAAAAAAAATATATATTTATATAACCTTACCATAAATATAATCGATCAGCCGGGACTACAATACAATGATTTGACAATCCTTTTAAACCTATATTCAATTGAATTCACTACAAAGACATGATATGTAACGTTATAATATTATTATATTATGTATATTATATATTTTTTATTATATTATTATATTACATTATTATATATAATACTCATCAATTTTGAATTTGTTGCCGTAACACTTTCTAAAGAAGTGCCTATTCTATAAAAGTGTGGGTTTTTAGGTTATACTGATCCCAGAACATAGACTTTAGCAGGACCAGAGATGGGTACTCTGGATATAAGAATGGTAAAATCACCCCTGTCGTAGCACACTGTAGATCATCTGCTGGATCTGATCCTCCTCGCTGGTGATCTCCGACCCCGAGCTCTGACCCTGATCCATCAGAAGATCAGGAGTAACCTGAAGTGGGAAATTAGAGAATACAAATGCAACATAAGACTCAACTGCACACAGACCCAGACAACGCAACAATAAATAATTCAGGAGGAATTTCACTAAACATTTCTGCACAACACAAAAAAATACAAGAGTGCACTAATAGAAAAGTAAATCAAGTTTAGAGTCAAAATATACTCACAGTAATGTTAAACAATGCTATTTCCTAACATGCATTACATGCATTGTTATTTTCTTTCAATACAGAACAATGCAGAATAACAGTACTGAAAGTTCACTGTGTTTTTAGTAGTAGCCCAATAGTCCACACTGTAATTCAATGAAGAGCTCAGTCTGCAGACACCACAACACTGCATTAAAGCTGAATCACGCTTACTCTGGTTCATGCCTACTGTAATATCTGCACGGCCTGATAGATCAGCTTACGCTAAATCAGATACAGTTACATCCCATTCACATTCAGTACACTGCTACTCACTAATGAGGCACAGACACAAGGTAAAAGGGACGATTTTAACAATTGGGAAATGCAACAAACAAAAAAAAACAAACAAACAAAATACAAATTGGAACAGTATGGAAAATGCTAAATTGTGTTTCTTACATGTACTTTAATTTAGTGCTGGGCAATTATGGCCTAATTTTTTTTTTTTAAAAATTCACAAAAAATCGAAAATCTGATTTTAATAAAATTTTGTCCTCCCTACCAAAAATCAAACTACAAATAACTAATAAATGGTTAAAAACTAGGTTTACCTGTATAAAAAGAAAAATAATCTACACTGTTGTTTTATTGTATAAATAACAACAGTTCTCTCTAATAAAAATATTGTCATTCAGAGCATTTATTTACAGAAAATGAGAAAAGACTGAAATAAAAAAAAAAATGCAGAACTTTCAGACCTTAAATAATGCAAAGAAAACAAAAGTTCATATTCATAAAGTTTTAAGAGTTCAGAAATAATCAATATTTGATGAAATAACCCTGGTTGGTTTTCATGCATCTAGGCATCATGTTCTCCTCCACCAGTCTTACACACTGCTTTTGGATAACTTCATGACACTCCAGTTCAGTTTGGTGGTTTGATGGTTTGTGATCATCCATCTTCCTCTTGATTATATTCCAGAGGATTTCAATTTGGTAAAATCAAAGAAACTCATCATTTTAAGTGATTTCTTATTTTTTTGTCCAGAGCTGTATATGTTTGATGAGTCGACTCATTGAGTAAATCAATGATTTGAAACACTGTTTTTAAGCCCATGCGTTTATATCATGCGCAGACCTCGTGTACACACAGCACAGGAGTTACTCACACACTATGCCCCTATCACTAGCTATTGTAAGCTTAATAGTTGGGAGCTTCGGCTAAAAGCGCTGTATTTGGGAATGCTTGGGGGAAAATGTAAATAAAAAAGTTAAATAACTTGCTAGTTTGCCGAGCTAAGCAAGGGAATTAATCTAACAAAAAGTCTACATAGCATCACA
Organism: Astyanax mexicanus; assembly: GCF_023375975.1. Lineage (NCBI taxonomy): Eukaryota > Metazoa > Chordata > Actinopteri > Characiformes > Acestrorhamphidae > Astyanax > Astyanax mexicanus. Next base: position 2,129,807 of record NC_064413.1, read on the forward strand.
CAGTTTTTGGCCAATCAACACTCACGTGTGCATCCACTGCTGACCAATCATTGGCCACGCCGGTGGAAGGGACGGCCATGACCTTGGCGACGGATGCGGTGGTCCGGCCCAGGCTGCTGTACGCTGAAGCAGGTGAGGAGGATGGAGGAGAGGAGTAGGTATTCAGAGTCATGGATGGAGCAGAAGAGAGGGTGGATGAGGCGGTGTTTGGTCGTGTTGCTGCATCCAGAGCAGGAGAGCTCCCCCTGGAGGAGCTTCCAACACTCCCAACACTCCCAGCGGGTCCTGAAGAGCTGTTGCTGGGTCTGCTGAAGTGTGACTGCTGGTTAGAACCAGTTCTACCAGCGTATTGCACATTTCCCCCTCTCAGGGTCTCTCTCTCCACTGAACCGTTGAGTCCGGTCTGGTGGGAACCCCCCCACTGGTTCCGCTCCATCCCTCCCCTCGCCCTCTCCCTCTCAGAACCCAGGCCGATCCCAGCGTCCAGGTTTCCGTAGCTGCCGGAGCGTCCGTCTCCAGGAGGACGTCTGGCGTCGCGGCCAAAGTCGTCGCTGCCGTCTCGGTCCAGCAGAGAGCCGTGAGACTGAGCCCGGCGCAGGGGACTGTCATCCGTGGAGGAGAGGTACTGACCCGGCGCTGACCCGTCATCCCTCCTTCTGAACAGTAAGACAAAAAAAAGAGAAAGAAAAATACGACTTAAACAGAGATCTTACTAAAATCTTACTAATTTCGCACCATCAAAACCTTTAAATACAGTGGCCTGCAGTAGTATTCATACCCCTTAAACTAGTGCTGAGCGGTATGATAAAAAACGTACAGTACAGCCCAAAAGTTTGGACACACCTTCTCTTTTTCAATGTGTTTTCTTTATTTTCATGACTATCTACATTATAGATTGTCACTGAACCATCAAAACTATGAATGAACACATGTGGAGTTTTATGTACTTAATAAAAAATGAGCTGAACCTCCACAGTCACCGGACCTGAACCCAATCCAGATCCAGGTTTGGGGTGAGCTGGAGCACAGAGTGAAGAAGACAAAGGAGCAACAAGTGCTAATAAACACCTCTGGGAACTCCTTCCTTCCCTCAAGACTGTTGGAGAACTTTTCATTTCAGGTGGCCACCTCTTAAAGAAGCTCATTGAGAGAATGATGCCAAGAGTGTGCAAAGTAGTAATCAGAGCAAAGGGGGGATATTTTGAAGAAACTAGATATATATATATATATATTTTATTTATTTCACCTTTTTTTTGTTAAGTATAAAACTCCACATGTGTGCATTAAAAGTTTTGATGCTTCAGTAAGAATATATGAAGAAATCTGACTTTATTAACAGTTATAGAGTGTAAACAAAAGGCCCGGCAGACCACAGCAGCACCTTTTTTCACAGTTGCTGTGTCCCTGCAAAAAACTGCACTTATGTCTTTTTTTTTCCAACAACAGTTTTCTTTTTCCCACTCTTCCATAAAGGCCAGATTTGTGGAGTGCACAACTTATATTTGTCCTGTGGGCAGATTCTCCTGATCCACCTGAGCTGTGGATCTCTGCAGCTCCTCCAGAGTGATCATGGGTCTCTTGGCTGCTTCTCTAAGCAGTGCTTCTCTACTTGCTGGATTGGTCAGTTTGGGTGACATATGGCCATGTCTTGGTAGGTTTGTATAAACAGTTGCAGAATACTTTGTCAGGTTTATTGTTTTTTGGATGATGGATTTTTTTGGAATAGTGCTGCTTGGGATATGTTTTTTTTTTTTAAACCTAAACCTGCTTTAAAGTTTTTCTCCACATTTTTATCTCTGATCTGTCTGGTGAGTTCCTTCTTGGTCTTCATGATTGTGTTTGTTCACTAGTGTTTTCTAACAAACTGCGGAGGCTTTCACAGAACAGCTGTATTTATACTGAGACTAAATTACACACAGCTGGACTTTATTCAGCTTTTAGAAACAGGATGGGGTAATTTTTAATACTATGACAATCGTGCATTACCTGGGTAAGCTGTTGTAAGATAAAGAAGCGTCTCGTGGTTGAGTTCTGAGCTGCACGCCGTACGAGTCTCCTTTCTCGCCCTCATTCAGCACTACGTAGGGCTGTCCCGCGATGCCCTGCACCCTGACGGCCACGCCGTAGCGGGACGGGGACTTGCTGGACCCCTCGCGACGGGACTGACCCCCGTGACCCCCTCCGGTATCGTGCAGGTCTTTTATAAAGCGGATCTGAACCCCGTAATCCACCGGAGTCTTTCTGCCTGATGTGGATGCAGACATGCTGCAGCTGAGGAGAGAGGAAAAGATGAAGAGTTGATTGGTTGTTGGGGTTTTATTGGCACTTCAATCAAGTAATTTAGTAACGATTACTATCGTACAAAATAAAACCAAATACACACACAGACACAAAAAAACCACAAATACAAACACACACACAGAAACACACACACAGAAACACACACACAGAAACACACACACAGAAACACACACACAGAAACACACACACAGAAACACACACACACAGAAACACACACACACAGAAACACACACACACAGAAACACACACACACAGAAACACACACACACACAAACACACACACAAACACAAACACACACACACAGAAACACACACACACAGAAACACACACACACAGAAACACACACACACAGAAACACACACACACACAAACACACACACAAACACAAACACACACACAGAATTACACACACAGAATTACACACACACAAACACACACACAGAATTACACACACACAAACACACACACAAACACACACACAGAAACACACACACACAAACACACACACACAAACACACACACACAAACACACACACAGAAACACACACACAGAAACACACACACAGAAACACACACACAGAAACACACACACAGAATTACACACACAGAATTACACACACAGAATTACACACACACAGAATTACACACACACAAACACACACACAAACACACACACAAACACACACACACAAACACACACACACAAACACACACACAAACACAAACACACACACAAACACACACACAAACACACACAAACAAACACACACAAACAAACACACACACAGAATTACACACACACAAACACACACACAGAAACACACACACAGAAACACACACACAGAAACACACACACAGAAACACAAACACACACACAAACACACACACACAAACACACACACAGAAACACACACACAGAAACACACACACAGAAACACACACACAGAAACACACACACAGAATTACACACACAGAATTACACACACAGAATTACACACACACAGAATTACACACACACAAACACACACACAAACACACACACAAACACACACACACAAACACACACACACAAACACACACACAAACACAAACACACACACAAACACACACACAAACACACACAAACAAACACACACAAACAAACACACACACAGAATTACACACACACAAACACACACACACAAACACACACACACAAACACACACACACAAACACAAACACACACACAGAAACACACACACAGAAACACACACACAGAAACACACACACAGAAACACACACAGAAACACACACAGAATTACACACACAAACACACACACAGAAACACACACACAGAAACACACACACAAACACACACACAAACACACACACAAACACACACACAAACACACACACAAACACACACACAAACACACACACAAACACACACACACAAACACACACACAAACACACACACAAACACACACACAAACACACACACAAACACACACAGACACAAAAAAAACTAATACACACACAGACACACACAGACACAAAAAAACACAAACATAAACACAAACACACACAGACACAAAAAAATATATATAAACACAAACACACAGACACAAAAAAACACAAATACAAACACACACAAACACAGACACACAAAAAAACAAATACAAAACACACACACAAACAGACACAGACACATACAAACACTTACACACAAAACAACACAAACAGACACGTGAACACAGCCATATATTAACTTCTAAAAGAGCTTTAAGTAGACTAAAGAAGAAATTGCACACTTATGTTCAAACACTTTAAATATATTTGTACAACTGATACTATATAAAAAATAAACAATTCTCACAAGCATTTTATCCAATTATTGTCCTATTTCTCGTGCAATATCCTTATCCAATCCAGTGGATTAGGATCTGGGCCTATTCAGGCATATTTAAATGGATTAGGCATTGGCTCTTTAAAACAAGCCTTTATCCAGTTCTGATCCTTTGTTTTTACCGCTGTGCTCGAGATCACCCTCTGATGTCTCTGGGTATCACTGAAGGACATTTGGTCTGAAGTCTGTGAGGAGTGAGAAGCGTTTTTAAAAGAAACCATAGCAGTTTAGAGTCTGCAGCATGGTCATATTTTACTTCGAGACAGGAAAAACGTAATGTGCAATATCAGTCAAAAGTTTGGACACACTTCTTCTCATTGCTTCTCAATGCGTTTTCTTTCTTTCCCACATTTCAGCTAAAAAAATATAGATATTATATATAGCATTCACTTTTCAGACAGATGTCAGATATGGGTCATGTTAAAAAAAAATTGTGAACAGCCTAAACTAAATATCGGATTTGGTCAAAAAATAAATAAAATAAAATAAAATAAAATAAAATCAGACCAAACTAAAAAATAAATAAATAAATAAAATAAAAGCCTCACCTCACCTTCAGCTCTTTATCAAAACAACTGACCAGCATGATGCCAACACAGCAAAACACAGGACTTCCAGTTCTCTAAGACTCAGAAACACTGCCGGAACCAAGTCACATGGTCCATAATTCCCATTAATACCCAGATTATTTCTCTTTTGTCTCGGACTATGTCTCATACAAAGGCAAAAAAAACCTGACGGCAAAGTAAACACTCTCAGTTTACTGTGGCTGTGCTGTTTACTGAACAGAAATATGTAGCAGCCGACATTATTTATATACCGTACAATCTGACTAAGCGATTCTTTAGACCTTTAAAACATGTACTGTGATTGGAAATACATATAATACTAACATTTAAATGTTTACTGATAACAATATTTATTTTAGATATTAGATATTAATTTAATAATGTATGGTTTGTTTAATCCTTTTTTATTATATTCACCCATTGGTCTGTCCCACCCCAAAAAGAGAACTTAACAGAGAACTGATTAACTCTTTTATACCATATTAAATTGTAGGACCATTAAAGATGAGATTTTCTGTAGCAACTCATAACATAATCAAGATGTATCCTCAGATATTTAGAAAACACAGACAGCTCTCGTCGGCAGAGCTTCAGCCAGTATTTTCTTATTGGAACTGTTCAGCATGTAAGGAAATCTGTTTGGATTGTGGCCTTTAAATCTTTCCAATGACATCCCCACAGTCCCATTTCCACACCCTGGGCTTCCAGGCATAGCACACAATATGTAGCCATGGAAACAGGTAATGAACAGGTAATCACTGAGCTTCAGTAAGGCTGCTTAATCATAGCTGGGTCATTTTCACCACCACTAGTGTAGTAGAGATGAGCATTTTGGACAAATACAACTAAATAATATGGCTCAGTTTCTCACTGTTTCATTCTAAAAGCAGAAAAAAACACAAAATGAACATGTCTTTGACCTGCAAAAGCCAAAACTATTGCCAACCACAGGCCTATAGTATAGAGCAGTGCCCATATTTAGTGTTCCAGACTGAGATTACCCATGCAAGTGCCCTGTTACATACAGGAGTTTGTGTAGCCAACAACAGAGCAAAGAGAGGTCATTCCAAGAAATGCTCTTTACCCAGAGGCACCATAACATTATCCTTACAAAGATAGCAATGGTATAGCAGCAGGTCTTTATTCCAAACTACAAGCATCAAAACTGAGTAATATGTTTTATTCATGCAACAGATTCATTTTATCAGGTTCTGCTTTGTCTGATATCTAAAATTTGCAACTTCAGTTAAAATAGTAGATGCTAACAATTATGGCCAAAAAAAAATCTCAACAGCAAATACACGTACAAAAAAAAACATCTTTAAATCCATAAATATCATCAATGTAATTTAGAAAATGACATGACTTTCCAATATTTGCTAATAAATCGTTACTGAAGAACTGAAAATATTTTTTTTCCTTTAATTGGGACATTTAAAAAATATTTTTATAATTCGTATAATTACAATCTAATTGCTTTTTAAATTGGTGTCATTATATCGTCATTCTATTATATTATTATGATTATCATTTTTTTATTTCGTCCTTTTATTTTTTATAATTTTTAACTTATTTTTATTATTATTATTATTATTATTTATTTTCGTTTCATCACTTACCCTTTTTATAATTTTGGTGTTATTTTAGTCCTTTATTTATTTAATTATGTTTATATTTTATTATTCTAATTATTCATCTAATTGTTAATATCCTTTCATTCTAAATTATTTTATTTCTTCTTCACTCTCAATGTATTACAGAGTGGAAATAAAGGTTCTTTGATTGATTGACTGATTGATTAATTGATATCAATGGCATATTATGATCTTATAATAACAATAATATTGTCTATTGCAATTATTACTGGGATAATAAAACATACAAAATAATAGTTATCTTGACAGGCCTACCACCACTGATAAGACGAATGGGCCAAAAATACTGTTTAAAATCAGGAAAATCCGGTTTAATTGCATGTTTATAATCTTACAGAACCACAGGGTGAGATATGCCTCGAAGGTTCAGCATTTCTATTTCTGTAAAGCTTCAGATTTATAGCTCTACAGCTCTTCCACCAACTTCTACAACATTTACCAACGTCAAAATACAGCCTTTAAACTTCTCCTTTATTACTCATTAACCAGAGCGTGCGCGCGCGCACACACACACACACACACACACACAACACAGAGACTCTTAAACACACATTCCATGTAAAGTTACACTACACAGACAAAAGTATAAAGACACCTGCTCAGTAATAATTTCTTCCTATTTAAAAATATTATTTTCATTTATTAGGAGTAGGCCGGTCACGATAACAATTTTTTGCGAATAAAACGTTGACCCAGAAATTATTGCAATAAAAGATATTGCTGCCATTTTAAGACCATTAAATGGCATTAATATTATAATGACATTCAAATAAAGCCTTTTCTAGATTTTGGAGCATTGTTGTGAGAATATATCTGCATTTAGCTGACTCGAAATCAAATTTAAAACACAATATAGTTCATCTGAATAGTCCGATTCCCTAATATTGTTTTTACAAGACATTGTTTTACACTGTATTTCAATAAAAAAATTTTTTGTGTAATTACGTCTTTATTTTATTTTCTTCTGCTATTAAACAATTTGTATGTATACTTATACCACTATATATGCAACTTTACATCATCACCTATTTGTCTTTTCTTATGTGTCACACTGCTAATCTTATCTTAATAAACTCAAAAAACAAACGTTTTCCATGCTTTTTGTGCAAAATAATGATTCTGAAAAAGCTTGGAAGATCAGTCAATTCTGTGTTCAGTACTACCAGTACTACCTACCAAATTGAGTGATTAAAAACTGTGCACATGGGGGAGTCAAATGGTCCAGCAGTCTAAAGCCCTGCCACTATGATCAGAGGCTTATTGCTGGTTTGAATCCCGGTCATGCAGCTTGTCATCAGCTGCCAGAGCCCTGAAAGAGCACAATTGTCCTTACTCTCTTTGGGTGGGTACAGTACAGTAGATATCGCTCTTTCTTTCCCCTCATCACTCCTAGGGTGATGTGGATCAGCACAAGGCTGCGTCTGTGAGCTGATGTATCAGAACCGAGCACGCTGCAATTCTACTACTGCTTATTCTACTCTGTCTTATTTAAATAGAAATGCAAGTAATAACAGTATTAAAGTAATAGCAGCAAATATCTGTTGTACAGTTCAATTAAAGCCAATCATCAAAATCACAATGAGCCAATTAAACAATTACAGAAACAGCCGTTAGCTGCAGCTCCTATTGTAGTGTTTTATGTAATAAAAAATAAAAAAATCCACAGGCAGTTTCAGGAGGAATCCAGCAGCCGTCAGAATGACTGAAAGAGTTAATATGCGTCAGAAAGTGGTTATGTCACAATGTGAAGGGTGTGGCAGTGACAGAGTGTATTCCCACAGCAGCATGACGTCTAGACAGCAGGGTGGATTAGCTTTTGACTGGATTGGCGGGTTTAGAGACGATGTGACAGCTCTGCGTTTGGGATCATTTAGTAGGAATGTGGTCAGTGACAGCTCTGAAAAGAATAAAGACACTGTTTGCAGCTTTTTACTGACTGAAGTGAATCCTAAAGAATAGAGAACAGGCATATGCAACTTTACATTCAGAATTGTCATAGCCAATAATATTAAACAGTTAAGAAGAACAATTTCTCAGTTTTCAACATTCAACTCTCAACACAAAACTTGCAAAATAGCACTGCTGAGGTAAATTTTTAAATAAAATAGCATTGCTGAGTAACTACCATTATGATAAAATAGCACTGCTGACATATTTCTTTTTATTAGAATAGCACTTGCTATTTAATGACCAAAACAGCACTGCCAAGCTAACTTTATGACTGTAATAACACTTCTGAGGTAAATTTATTATCAGAATAACACTGCTGAACTAACTTTATGATTACAATAGCACTGCTGCAGTAAATTTATGATAAAACATAGCACTGCTGAGCTAACCTTATAAATGAAATAGCACTGCTGAGCTAGCTTTATGACAGAAATAGTACTGCTGAGGTACATATTTGACTAAAATAGCACTGCTGAGCTAACTTTATGACTAAAATAGCACTGCTGAAGTAAATTATGGTTAGAATAGCACTGCCAAGATACCTTTATGACTAAAACAGCACTGCTAAGCCAACTTTATGACAGAAAACACTGCTGAGGTAAATGTGAGATTAGACATAGCACTGCTAAGGTAAATGTATGATTAGAATAGCACTGCTGAGGTAAACGTATGATTAGAATAACACTGCTGAGGTAAATTTATGACTAAAATAGCACTGATGAGGTAAATTTATGATTACAATACTGCTGAGATTACAATGCCTATGACTAAAGCAGCATTGCTAAGCTAACTTGACTGAAATGGCACTGCTGAGGTAGGTTTATTACTAGAATAGCACTGCTGAAGTTAATGTAATTCCACACTTTCAACAGAGTGTCATAATGGAGTCGGTTGTTTCACCTGACAAGAATGACTCAAATATATACAGGTTAGGAGAGACTAGAAACTCCTACCAATGAAAAGGGCAGGCCTGCTGGCCTTATCAAAGTCCACTGTGGAGATAAACAGGGCAATCACCTGCTCTTTCAACAGACACGCCCCTCCTTGTTCCAAACACACACACACACTCAAACCAGAAGACACACCTTTATTTCTCCTCTCGTTTCTCTGCTTTCTCTTTATCTCATAACCAGCCATTCACCAATAATCCACTGCACCTCCTCTACTGTTCACTGATGCTAATACTCAAACCTACTGTACAGTAGGGCTGCAAAGATTAGTCGATATTAGTCGACTAATTGTTCATTTTTACACTCAACTTTTGGAGTCTGTGTCTCCAAAAGTGCCCAGCTCAACAGAATACACATTTAAATCACGAAATACTTGTAATTTCCATGTTTAAATAACATCTAGACATTGAAATGCCTTTTAAATCTCATTCTCATGCTCAGCTGTTTTCTATCTTTTTTAGTGATCAAGGACATGGCGGAAATAATCGCTGAAATAATCGACTAATCTGAAAAATAATCGTCAGATTATTCGACTACCAAAATAATCATTAGTTGCAGCTCTACTGTGCACAAACCCTCCCCCACCCCCCTCCACTCCCTCCACTCCCCCTCTACTTCTGGCACTGTGAGCTGCTGAAGAGTGGAGGGAGGGAGAGACGCAGTCCAGTCCAATAAAGCTCTTGATAAATCAGAACAGCATGGCCGCCTGCCAGCATGGGTAAAGAGCTCGTGAAAGCTTCTCATGTGACCATCCAGCAGGAGATGCTCAATAATCAGCCTCTCGGTTGTTGAAGTGAATGAGTCAGAGGAGCTGTAGGGGAGTACCGTCCTCAAACCCAGGAATGAACCTTCCTCTGAGAGACCTGGCTTCAGTTTCTCCTCCGTTTCAACTCCTACACGTCCAAATCAACTTTTAACTAGAGATGCCCAAATTATCCCTGGGGGTCCTGAGGTAATTTTTTCATTTACGGGGGTCCTCCTGTAATTTTTGTCCCGTCAGGACGCACATCTCTGAGTTTCGTCTCGTTGAGTAATTACACTTTGGGAGCTTGGGCGTTTCCATATAAACCATATAAACAAAACAGCGAGTGGAAATGGAGGAGCTACTGAACGCGATGTCATGTGACCGAGAAAACCTATAAAAACTCACTGCTCCTCCTGTTTTTTTTTTTCAATTGAAGTAAGAGTTTTCTGGAGCGAGAGAAACACTTCAGCACTGTAGGAATGCAGTTTGATGCTACAGGTTGTTAAAGAACAGCCCAACCGAGCACTGTGGAGTGATCTCATTAAGTTCTTAATTTTTTTTCTTTACGATGAAGTGCACTGAAACCTGAGCCCTGTTTAGTACCTTTTAAAATGCCTGAATAAATGTCCCATTTATTTGTTTTTCTGCGATTGGATACCTCACTTCCACAGAGCAGTATTTGCTCTCAACTTCAGTCTGTCTTGTGTTAATATCAGTGAGTACTCACTGTAAATAAATGCATACTTCTCATTCAGACCTTTCTGGCCAAGTGTGTTTGCACATGTTAAGAATTTATCTTTGGTTACACAATAGCTTAAAATACAGAGTATTTTCCTGTTTGGGAAAAGTGCACAAAATACTGGATCTCAGAAAGCTGTGGGAGAGCGGAGGAGGGCAATTCTTTAAAGCCAAGTACCTTTTTTTATCACATTTTAACACAACCAGAGTACATTTCACACCAGAGTTCTCCTTTAAGAAAATCTCTTTTTTTAATGCTTTCTAGATGACAGTTTTCAAACCACAATCAATCATTCTATAATATGAACAGAAGTGGTCTAAAATGCTCAACATGGCGTAAGTCAACTGTGGAACTTTAAAAGCTACACTCTCCTGTTTGCCCAAAACAGTAGTAAGCAGAGAAGCTTGGGCTTCTCACACAAAGACCAAAAACAAAAGGGATCCTATGCTAATGCAGCTCTGCCACAGCCTTAAAATATTGGCACATGGATTTAATTTTATTTCGCATTAACACATTGCTTCTTTAATCAGACCGTGACACAATACGAGTCCATTCTCAGAGGAACAATGGGTCGAATTGAATGACGAATCATAAACTGGTCAAAAGATGACAGCCAAATCTCGGTCATGGTCTAAACTAGTTCATTTCATCCATGGTTTCCATGTCAGTGTGTCAGAGCACAGAGGCAGCATTCACACACAGCTCTCACACACAGCTCTCACACACAGCTCTCACACACAGCTCTCACACACAGCTCTCACACACAGCTCTCACACACAGCTCTCACACACAGCTCTCACACACAGCTCTCTCGCTGAATAGAGGCTGGCGGTGGGGGAGTAAGTGGCGAAGGGGTTTTGAAGGCCATCTCGTCCCTTTATTACAGTGAAGTGGGGCAGAAAACCAGGCCGGCTATGTTGTGAATGCCGGAGCTTCTATCTGCGTCCCTCTTAAAGCACAGCGAGGGCATTCGCGCACAGGCAGTTGTCATTTCTCATTTCTGACATTTCGCACTTCAGGTTGCCAATCTGTTTCCAATCCGTAAACAAGCTGCCAAGAGAAAATCCAGTGACATTTCCAAATGCCGCGAGCCAATGGCCGGCATTCGTCTTGCGAAGTGTCAGACTGCAAAGTCAAGAAAGAATTCCAGTTGTTCTTGCTCATAATCAGAGTAATTACATTTAACACCCATCTTTCAGCACAAATCAAAACCACTGAACAGAAAGAAAATGACGTGAGCCGAGAAAACGAAACTATAAACTATACTAGACCTAGAATAACCTTTCCTGCATTTTTTCCCCCACCCGGTCGCAGCCTAAAGGGCACATTATAAAGTGACTCCACCAGACAGTAGATGCTGCCATGTCTCATTTCTCATGCTTGACACCCTTTAAAAGAAAACCAAGTGAAAGATAAAGCCTTCAGTACATTAGTATAAAATAACCGAACTTATTTAGACCATTACGACTCGGGCCTCAAGGGACGTCTGTCCACAGCTCAACTGATTCAACCGCTTGCAACCTCTCGCGCCCTCGCTAAATTGAATTATCTCGTCTTTAATTGAATTGCGCCTTTCGTCGCTCTCAGTGGTGGAGCACCTAATAGAATTAGGAAGAAGCTGCAGCCGATAACTGCTGTATACTGCAGAAAATAGACTCAATTTTTAAACAATTGGGAATTTGGACAGTATAATATATAATTAATGATAATGGAGTGCTCTGATATTTTTTTTCTATTTGCACAGAAAATAATTCCTTCCTGGATCAGCTCTTTAAAGAAATGTATTTTTTTTGTTTGTAGAGTTATAAACACAAGGAAAAAAGGAGGATTTAATACAATTCTAAGCAAAGTCAAAGCACTTTGGCTTTTTTCAAAAATGTTTAATACACCAATAATATTGACCATGCAAATGTTTCTTTATCACAATTTTCTCCAAACCTTGCACGCTCACTGTGGCCAAAAAGTGGACCGAATTGCTCTACGGGACTTGTTTCTAAAATGCTTCAGCCATATTTAAACATCTGATGCTAAATTGTGTGGTAAGGATAATATTTTTAAAAATATGCAAAATATGCAAAATAAGATATATAAGGTGTTGCTGCACAGTAGAACAGTAGAGCAACATCATTCCAGAGTCTGATAAATCTTACTACAGGGATTTAAATTATTCCACATGGAATGATAATTAAATTAAGAAAAGCACTTTTCAAATGCTTTCTAAATGACAGTATTGAAAACACAATCATTCTATAAAATAAAAGGGAGTTATCATAATGCTCAACATGGCGTCAGTCAACTGTGGAACTTCAAAAGCCACACTCTTGTGTTTGCCCAAGACAACGATAAGCAGGAAGGTCTGGAATTCTCACAAATAGACCATATTACAAAAGTTACCTGCTGACCGATCAAACCAGACAATCTGGCAGACTGTTTGTTATATATTCCATTAGGTAAAGAAGAAAATTGATTAATTCCCCCCTGCAGGACAGAAACCAGGGGCCAGATATTCCACATATTTCTCTACATTTTAGAAGCAACATCGCAGCATTCTTAACCAATCAGGCCTGAGGCAAATATAAATAAGGAACAGTTTACTTATAAACCTATAATCTTTCTGTCTCTTCAAACCCTCCTCTCAAACACTCAGCAACCATAGTCTTTTTAAACAACTGTCTAAAGATCTTGACAAGACGATAATAAAAGATAAAAGAAATAAAAGATGTAACTTAGTCCTGCAGTGTTTACAATGTGCACTATTTCTATAGAATTGAATGTTCTACAATAGTTTTTTTTCCCTACAATAGACAAATCATACCAATTCTAAGTTTATAGACTTATACAGAACAACAGTTTGATATTTGAGTATTTCTTTGGAAAATTAAAACATACAACTACAATTCAATTAACATTACATTAACAATTCCATAGCTCAGAATGCAGAACAAACACAAAGAAAATTGTTCAATTAGACCTCACAATATCATCTAAAGGTCCTAAACGAGAGGTTCCTCAGTACTGTTGAATCTAGAGAGCCTCGGCTCATGAGATTTACACATTCCTGCATATTTATAACTGTATCAGGTGGCACTCCCACCATTTCCTCTTATCTAGCACAACTCCCCATGGAAGTCTCAAACGACCGCAACAGGATACCCAGAATCCTCGGCAGGCTGAAGTGGGCAGGTGAAGCCGTGCCACAGACAGGCTGATTGCAGGTTTAGTGAATAGGCTGAGTTGTGGTCACCATTAGAGCATGAAGCGCACAGTTATTAGCAACACAACAGGTTGTAACCACTGGTTCCCTCCTCCTGGACATGTTGACACCATGAAATACAGCAGGTGTTTATTATCCTGCAGTCAGATATTCCTCCACCGCCTTTCCAACAGGCTAACGCTAAACTCCCAGTCTCCCACAGCATTCTATTTCCTTGCCAAACTCCCTTTCAAACATCTGATCTTTAGCCTTAATTTTACCATCCAACAATCCAAGATTCTTCCATCTCTCAGACACTAATGACCTTATGAGCCTCATTCTCAGAACAAGAAAGGCTTCAATGTTCAATTCAATGCCAGATACACCTGAATTTAAGTAAGTAAATGATGTGTTGGTTGGTTGATGCTGCAGTTGGTCTGCAGGTTTAGGTTCAGCAACAGTATGTGCTGAAAGATTGAAGTCAGCTGACTACCTGAATATACTGTATATAGACCAGGTTATTCCATCAATGGATCAATGGATTAATTTTTTCTTCCCTGAGGAACATGGCCATACTCCAAGACGGAAATCTCAGGATTCATAGTGATGGAATTGTGAAAGAGTTCAGGGTTCAGGGAGCATGAGATCATCATGAGATTTTCACACATGGATTGAGAGAGAGTTCACCACAGAGTCCAGATCTTAACCTCATTGAGAATCTTTGGGATGTGCTGGATGGAGAAGAGAGGCTTTGTGCAGTGGTCAGACTCTACCATCATCAATGAAAAAACATAAGAACACTCTATAAGAAACACTCTTCAAGAAGCCTGTATTTCTATGTTGCTCCAACAACACCGACCCACACATGGAGACACTCAGACAAATTGGAACCTTGAAGCCTTTTAAATTATGAAATAAAGAAAATAATAAATATATATATTCATTGAAACATGAGACTCTAAACAAAGGTGTTTTATGGTGTCATTTTTAGAAACAAGTCCTGCAGTCTAATTAAGGTGAATTTAGAGAAAAATAAAATAATGTAAAGAAGACCTTTCCAACTGTTAGATCAAGCAAGCATTGAGTTTGTGTTGCAGTCGGTGGTACAAGCAATCTATTATTGGTAGAGGAAGAATGGGTTGAAATAAATGTTAGAAAATTGCTTCTAAGGTAAGACCATTAATTATCCTTAATTCATTTCAAATGAGGAGTGCGCCATATTGTATCATACGCAATAATACAAAAATAAAAATATTTTTGAATATGGTGAGCGATATTATACCCTGAAATATGGTGCCATATCACCCACCCCTAATTATCACATCAGAGTACTATTTATTTTTATTTATTTTTTTTTACTGTTTTACTGTTTTTAGTAAAAGAAAAAAACTCACACTGTTCTCATTTCCCATTAAATATCTACTAGAGGCTATAGATTATTTCTGTCCAGTATCATTTATTTTACTTTTATTCTGGATCACTGACTTGAAAAATACTAAAATTCTAGTATTTTTAATATCTCAGTTAGAGGTGTGCTATATCATAATGTGTGCAATGAAAAGACAATAATTTTAATTTTGTTGCAGTATTGTATTCTTGTAATATTTTTTTTTGATTCAGTGTTTTGTCATATCTTTATCACGAAAATACCATGAAATATCGTGATTATTGCTTTAGGGTCATATCGCCCACCCCTACTCAAAAGGTCAACAAGGTCTAAGTTGAAGGTCTAAACCTCCATGGTCCTCAAAATCATCTGATCTAAACATCACTAAAATTTAGACCTCAAAAAAGCAAAATCTCACAAAAATCTCACAGAACTGTAAGTATTTTGAAAGGAAGAATTGGCAATAATGCACCAAACAAGAACTAAAACACTTTCCCTTTTTTTGTAATAGTACAAGATGTAGAATACGGCTCATTTCCGTCAGTGTCACGGTACAACTGGAGGTCAATAATCAAGATGAGACGAAGCGATAAGATTACAGAACAATAAACAGTTCACCAGCACCACTAGCTGAGGGTTTATTTCACAAGCACAGTGAATCCAGGTCTCCAGCTTCACAATCAGAGCATAGCTGCTCTATCTAGCTCGTCAGGTGGCCAGCGAGTGAGTAAGTACAGTGTAATCGGAACTAGACTTTGGGCTCGGCTGAGACTATCAAATTCTTACTCTGTGAGTCACCGGTTTCACTCCTCCATAGAAGAGCTTTTAATGCACTGGTTCATTTGGAAAACACTGGGTAAAACAGCCAAGCTGGAACTGGACAGTGATTAAATATCAATATATACATGTAGAAAATATATGTTTTAATAACAGTATTTTTTTATATTTAAATACATCCTCAATATATGTCTTTATATGACTTTTAAATATGACTTTTTTGTCATAATGCTGGGCAAACATATCAAATTCAATATATTTTTCACAATATAAAATGTCAAAAGATCAACCAATATTTCTAAATACATTACAGGGAACATTACATGAAATCTCATTATTTTAATAAATTAAGTTTAAACAAAAAAATAAGTTTAAACAAAATTAAGTACAGACATGTGGCCTGACATGTCGCATATATTATGGACTATGGATCGTACAGTATACAGTACCAGTCAAAAGTTTGGAACATACCTACTCATATAATGTTTTTATTATTTTCCCTACATTGTAAATTAACACTGAAGTCAATATAAGGGAACACACTTATGGAATTGTATAGTGAAATTTTTTTTTTAACTGACGTTCATTTCTTTTAGTCATTTTTACTTTAGTTAGTTTACTTTTTGCCATAATATAGATTAGAATATTTCTCAAATAGGGCTATTCAATATTGTCATCTAAGCAAAAGGTGCTACTTTAAATAATCTAAAATATATTTTGACTGGTACTGTAAATAACTTCAACATTTCTCATTGCATTATTTGGGGAGAAAAGCCCTTTAAAGTGAATGAGCTGACGATATATCAACTTTATTTAGATGTATTTTTTGTAATATTCCAATAAAAAAACTGAATATTGTTAATGACTAAAATGGAACACTGCCACTGAAAGTTTTAAAGGGTTTCTCATTATTACACTATTCTATTATTATGATTTAAGTGCTATACATAACTCAGAAAAACACAATAATATTATGACAAGCTTAGATATAAAATGATAGATATGTTTAATTCTCTATGGTGGAGTCTAATAGACTTCCATCTTACAGTTTATAGTTTTAGTGTAAAACTAGAACAGCAAATATCTCTTGCACAGTCTTTTAAATTTGGGATATGAAGGGAATAATTTTACATTTGATTTTTTCACTGAACTGTCCCTTTAAACCCACAGAAACTGAAAGGGACAATTTTAACAGCTCAGGATACAGGATATGAACTTGCTTTGGACATAACGTCAGTTTTAACTAGCTATATATGTCTATCTGTGTGAGTTAAGTCATATTTTTCCACCATTAAGGCTTTATTAGACTAGCAGGTAAGAGCCACAGGTGGCAGGTTAGCATTTAGATAGACACCTGAGACTGTTACAGTACCTACAGTACATTCCCAAGTGTGTTGTAAGGAAAATACATTAAAATTGGCATCATTCTCCATCCTAGACATGATGTTGCTCGTTAGACATTCATTTCATAAGGACTACAGCTCTGGTTAAAAATAAGAGAGCACTTTAAAATGATGAGTTTATTTGATTTTACCACATTGAAAACCTTTGGAATATAATAAAGAGGAAGATGGATGATCACAAGCCATCAAACCACCAAACTGAACTGCTTGAATTTTTGCACCAGGAGTAAAGCAGCATAAAGTTATCCAAAAGCAGTGTGTAAGACTGGTGGAGGAGAACATGATGCCAAAAAAATTGTAAGAAACTCCAAATACTGATTTTCTTTGCATTATTTGAGGTCTGAAAACTAAGTTATTTCAGCCATGTCTCATTTTCTGCAAATAAATGTTCTAAATGATAATATTTGTATTTGGAATTTGGGAGAATTTTGTCCGTAGTTTATAGAATAAAACAACAATGTTCATTTTATTCAAACATATTTCTGTATTTAGCAAATTCAGAAAAGCTGATTCAGAAACTGAAGTGTTTTCTTATTTTTTTTCCAGAGCTGTATATGAGTTCCACCTTAAATAGTTTGGGAGTTCCATTGTGCCGAATGCACCATTTAAGGTGGAACGAAAAGTTCCAACATGTCAAACACAGCTTTAACACAAAAACAGTAAATAAAAGTAATTTCGCAGGCTGCTACTCGACACAAACGAGAAGTAGAAAGTCTGCCAGCTTTTTAACACACCCCGACACACATCTTAAACAGAGTTTATTTAACAAACAAGCGTTTTTTCTCAAGCTAGTTAGCTTAAAGAGCTATAAAGTTTATAGGCTAGCTAATCTAACTGCACTATTGAGTTACACTAACAGATACAGGCAGGCGGCTAACCAGCTACGCTAACTCGTCTTTAACCGATAAAACAACCGCAACCAAAAGCTCACCCACCTTCAGTCCGCTTCCAGAAGTGTCCTAAAGCCCTGCTGTGGGTTTCCGCTGATTTATTTCTCCTTCATACGCCTTTAAATTCAATATTCACCCACCATTATAATCTCAGCACCGCCGACAACACCAGCTACGCGCTGCCTCATACAACCTGTTACCTTTCTACAGCGATGCTGGAGGCCCCGCCCAGCGCCGCCAACAGCAGAGCTGGGATTGGTTGGGAGGGGCGCGGTGGGCGGGGTTTTGGACAGTGCCGTCTGCTGCTGCTTGTTGTTGTAAATGAATGACTAAACTGTGGAACTGTGGCCTCCACCGGCTGAAACTCACACTTACAACTCTTACAACACTTAAACTCTTACATACAGCTTTTAAATGTACAGTGTATCTAAAAAAATAGAATATCATTGAAAATATTAACTATATCTATATATTATATAAACCATTTATTTTATTGTTGATGATTATGGCTTACAGCCAATGAAACCCCCAAAATCAGTGTCTCAGAAAATTAAAATATTATATAAGATCAATTGGTATTTTTGGCAGTGTGGGCAGTGTGCCAAGTCCTGCTAGAAAATGAAATAACCATCACTGACAGACCACCAGTAAATTTTTCATTTCACTAAAAAGTCAAGGGAGCAGAGTCTGGATGGGAGGGAGGAAGAGTGGAGAGACATACAGTCCAAGCTGCTTGAGGTCTAGTGTGAATTTTCCACCAATGAGTGATGGTTTGTTTGCAGAGACATGTTTGATATCTGCTGGTGTTGATCCACTGTGTTTTATCATTAAGTCCAAAGTCAGTGCAGTTGCTGAGTATAGTATGGGAATCAACCTGCACCAATTGTGCCAAATTTAAGCTGATGCTACATACCATTCATTTATATTGGACAAAAATGCGACTTTTCAATGTGCAACCACATGAATAGACTCTGTGCACCAGAAAGACGGGGAGTAACAAGGCAGGACTCACATCACTGTACTGCTTTTTTTTTTTACCGAGGCCTGAAAACGTTACCCCAAATTCCCCCCATTAATGGATATCCAGAGAATGAATGAAGATGTGCTGGAAGGCGAAACACTGCAGTGTCTTTGTTCCTGTGGCCTACATCTGAACATCCCTGATGTATTCCCTCCTTCCAAATAAAGCCTGTTTCTGAGTGTTGCGGTTCTGTCACCAATCAGCAGATGGCAGCATTGATAATCACTGAGTTCAGCTTGTAGACTGATAGTTATAAGTACATGGCACATTTATCAACCTTTTCATTTGGGCATCAACATTTCAGTTTTAAACAGCTTCAGACACGAAATAAAGGGATTCGACTAATTTAAATACGTGTTCTTATTGCATCACATGTTAAAATATAAAGTGTATAGTGACAGCAGGGTGTTTTGACCTGCAGGAGTCTTTGTTGCATTGGCTCTTCAACTGCTGACTATAGTAATTGTTACTCAGGCTTTCCTAGAGTAAAATCTGAAGCTTGATTTAGCTCTTCTGGCTTTAACACAACATGACTGATCTGCGACAACAGGGTCACAAATTACACTATTTTTCACACTGGGAAAACACAAGCATTCAATCCGTCCCTCCTACTGAAAAGCACCCAAAAGCGCACAAACTTTATCCCCAAATTTACAACTTAGGAACTTTATTCACAAGACAATTTAGAACTTTACAACTTTATCCCCAGGATAAATTTACAACTTTACAACATTATTCCCAGAAATATTGTACAGCTTTACAACTTTATCTCCAGGATGAATTTTAAACTTTACAACTTTATCCAAGGATAAATTTACAACTTAAGAACTTTACTCCCGGATAAATGTACAACTTTAGAACTTTATCCCAGGATAAATGTACAACTTTAGAACTTTATCCCCAGGACAAATTTACAACTTCAGAACTGTATCCCTATAGAAAAATGTATAACTTTAGAACTTTATCCCAGGATAAATTTACAACTTTAGAACTTTATCCCAAGATAAATTTACAACTTAAGAACTTTATCCCCAGGACTACTTTAAAACATTATCTTCATGTTAAATTTAACAACTTTATCCCCAGGACTAATTCAAACTTTATCCCCATCAATATACAACTTTACACTCAAGCCTAATTTAGAACTTTATAAAAATATGACTGTGTTTTGTGAGACTATAATGATATTGGGTTCCATTAGAATATTTTTTTCCTTTTTCATTAAAGACAAGTTTTCGCTACAATCACAACTACGTATTACATTTTTCTGTCTTGTTCCTCATCTTTGTCTTGTCATTTTTATTATTATATAATGATGTCCTACTGTTATTGTCCAGGTTATAAACTTACAATTTTTAGTTTTTAAATGCGCTTATAGGAAGGAGGGAGGGATTGAGTGCGTACCCGCGGCGCGCGCATTCAATCCCTCCCTCCTTCCCAAAAGCACCCAAAAGCGCACGCGCTGCTCCGCGCGCATCCCTGCGCGCACTCACTCCGTGTGGACTGTCGCTGAGAGTGGACTCTCCGGGAATGGGCTCAACAGCGCGAGCGAAGAAAAACTTCCAGTTTTTCCGTGTTTATGCCCTTCAGAGGCTCCTGTTCATCCTGCGGGAATAGATCCGGGAGAACAGCCGCGCGCCCCATGCAGAGAACCGGGGGGCAAAAAAAGGAGATTTAATTGGGAAAGTAATACGAATGGGATAAAAGAAAGTGATTTAATTTTGTAAAAGGGATTTTAAATATCTGGATTTCCCCGAAAACCTCGATTTTAATCTTGATTTTTATTTTTTTTTTCCAAAAGTTTGGTCCCGGAGAGAAGAAGAGCGGGTCAGGCTGAAAGTTGCTGAAAGTGTGTAAAAGTGTGTGTTAGAGAGAGTGTGTGTGTATGGAGAGTGTGTATCAGTCATGGCGAAGTGGTTTAAAGATTTCCCCACCAGCCTGAAAACCGGTTCAGACCGAATCCGCTCCGCATCTGAATCCGGACCCCAGACCCGACCTAAACCCGGGCTGAGCGCGAGCGCGGGGGCCAAAGGCAGCCTGAGGAAGACTTCAGAGAGCGGGGGAGCTGGAGGAGGAGGAGGTGGAGGTGGAGGTGGTGGAGGAGGTGTTGGGTCACTCCTGTCCGGCAGAACCAGAAAGAACTCGGCTATAGAACTGGGTCGGAACCACGGCAGCTCTGGATCAATGAAGGACGGGAAGATCTGGGAGATTCTGATTCCCGGAAAGAACAAGAAGAGCCCGAAGATGGAAGGATTTGAAGATCACCGCACTCTC
The DNA here is from genome assembly GCF_023375975.1 of Astyanax mexicanus. NCBI lineage: Eukaryota > Metazoa > Chordata > Actinopteri > Characiformes > Acestrorhamphidae > Astyanax > Astyanax mexicanus. The sequence goes on from NC_064413.1 coordinate 2,151,549, forward strand.
AGGTACAGAGAGTAGTTCTGGGTGTAAAGTTTTAGATTTATCCTATAGGATAAAACTCTAAAGTAGTTTTGAGTGAAGAGTTTTATATTTATCCTGTGGGTAAATTCTAAAATAGTCCTGGGAATATTTTTGCAAATTTATACTGGGGATAAAGTTCTAAAGTGGTGTAAAATTGTAACTTTGTCCTTGTTATAAAGTTGTACATTTATACTGGGGATAAAGGTCTTAAGACTTAAGTAGTCCTAGGGATAAAGTTGTATTTTTATTCTGGGGATAAAGGTCTAAAGAAGTCCTAGGAATAAATTTGTAAATTTATCCTAGGGATAAAGTTATAAAGTAGTCCTGGGGATAAGGTTCTAAAATAGTCCTGGGTATAAAGTTGTAAATTTAACCCAATGATAAAGTTTTAAAGAAGTTCCGGTGTAAAGTTGTAAATCTATGCTGGGAATAAAGTTCTAAAGTAGTCCTGGGTTAAAAATTGTAAATTTAACCCAAGGATAAAGTTCTAAAGTAGTCCTGTGTGTAAAGTTTTATGTTTATTCTGGGGATAAAGTTCTTAAGCAGTCCTGGGTAAAAAGTTGTAAATTCAACCCAAGGATAAAGTTCTTAAGTAGTCCCGGGTGTAAAGTTGTAAATCTATGCTGTAAATAAAGTTCTAAAGTAGTCCTGGGTAAAAAGTTGTACATTTATCCCAAGGATAAAGTTCTAAAGTAGTTCTGGGTACAAAGTTGTATTTTTATTCTGGGGATAAAGTTCTAAAGTAGTCCTGTATGTAAAGTTGTAAATTTAGCTGTGGAACAAAGTTCTAAAGTAGTTCTGGGGATAAAGTTCTACAGTAGTCTTGGGATTAAAATTGTAAAGTCATCCCGTGTTTTTATTCTTCTTTTTATTCTTCACACCACTATTAATTGTGCTCCTCTCACTCATTCTCTCAGGAACACCACCATCGCTGATGCTTACATGAGCCGAATGATCAAAGTGGACAAACAAGACAAGTGTTCAAAGTATGGCACAGTTCCAGCAGAGGGTTCAGGAACGGACAACGAGAAGGGGAAGTCACCTGTTAAAACTGAGACGGTGAGTCAGAAATAATCCACGAGGCACAGTACATACTGTATATCCAAGAACATAATGACATATTATACAGTAAATAGTTTGAATTATTCAGAATTTAACGTGATACTAAAATGAAGAAGTGGGTAGAGTTTGTTAAACACTACTTTACCAACTGTGGTTGGAAGCAGTTCTTCATTGTTGCATCTAAAACTCACATCAGAAACAAAAAGTTTTAAATTATATAGATATTGTAACACTGTGGGAGAAACTAATTATATTTTGATTTTTTTCTATTTTTTATTCATCACCAATGTTTTTTGCAAGAACATTTTCATGCTTGTATAATACTTACCTTGCTGATGCTTGAAGAGGGAATTCACTAACATTATTTTTTTTGTCTTTTCATTGGGAAATCATGAATTTGAATACCAGCAATGCTAATACTTGGCAATGTTTCCACTGATTAAGCTTGAAATCGTCAATTTTGATTTATCAAACCAACCCTATAAAGAGCTGTAGAGATGTTTTGCTATAGTATTAGAAGTCAATAACCACTTTAATACGTTTTTTTTTATGGGATATTTTTTGCTTTTTTACCTGTTTATTTGTGATTAATTACACATTTCCTCACTAAATATAAACTTTTTCCACATTATAAGGGCAAAGTTAGGGTTCGCTGGGAGTTCGCTGATCGAATCCCAGTCATGCGGCTTGCCATCAGCTGCCAGAGCCCTGAGAGAGCACAGTTGGCCTTGATCTCTCTCTCTTGGTGGGTACAGTACAGTAAATGGCACACTTTCTTTCTCCTCGTCACTCCTAGGGTGATGTGGATCAGCACAAGGCTGCATCTGTGAGCTGATGTATCAGAACCACCAGAGTTGCTTCGCTTTCCTCTGAGTGTTAGCGCTGTGATGCTACTCGGTAATGCTACAGCATCAGCAGTAGTTCAAAAAGAGGTGGAGTCTGACTTCACATGACTTGACAAGCCAATAGAAAAGAAGCTGCCAATGACTAAGCTAACTCAAAGATCTCTGTTTGAATGTAAATGTGCCCACAAATGTTTAGCTAACTCGAAATAGTTTAGTAATGTTTCTGTGTAGGTTCTTCTGGTCTATCTGTGTAGAGTTAGTAATAGAGTTAGTGCTCTATATTCTACTGAATGCCTGAAATGACATCCTCCAGTCTTTTCACTGCTCTGTTGTCTGTGGGAACCAAAAGAAAACGGTTTTGTTATGAAAGCTGAGATCAGTATCTCTCTTCTAGCTTTCTTTGTTTTAGCTGTATCCCCTCTTTCCCTTCCCTCCACCTCCCTCTCTCTCTCTCTCTCTCTCTCTCTCTCTCTCTTTCTCTCTTCTCCATTCCCATCCCCTATTCAGCTGTGTAGCTGCATTATGATCAGTCAGTAGGAGAGCAAACACAATGCGTACTGAGCTTTTCCTCACCGCTCTTCCTGTCTCCATTCCTCTGTAGTCCAGCCCACACACTTCTCCACAACTTTATCAGAGTATCAGAGCCTCGCTTTACTCTAAAAACAGCCTCAGTTCTCTTCATGGTGTGGATTTCATAATATTCTATAAACTTCTGAGGTTTAAGGTCTGGTATAAGTTGAGTTCCTTCATATTATAATATCTTGCATCGCTGAAGTAAATTTAAATTTCAGTGCCCTTTACAGCAGCAGGGGGTTAACCAGTCCAGTGAGTCTGGAAGAAGGACAGCATATCGTCACTGTCCAATCAAAAACATCTCCAAACTCTCGCAACTTTACAAGAGAGAGAGAGATAACTCATTATTGGCTTACATTGATATAAGAAAATCAATGTAAAATGAGTTTATTTCAGGTCATTTTGGAGAATTTCTTTTGATCCAGTAATCAATATATTTTGCCACAGTTTAAGAGACAGTTGTGTGTTCACATTATGTAGTAAACTAAATTGTTTTTACAAATGTGTAGATACTTGTTTTTCATTGGACAGCAACAATATACACCAGGGATGTGCCCTATTGTATTGTACATAATATATACTGACACAATACGATAAAATAATCCATATTGTAAAAATAGGGATAAAGTTATTCTTGTATATTTTTTTATGTTTGCAAGTTGCATTTTTATGCATGCACATAAGTATTATGGTAGACTTTTTTCTACATTTCATTATTTAATACCATTTTTATGAGGGTTTATAAATAGTTTATAAATTAGTTTTAGAATAGCGATTAATTAGCAGTTAATAAGCAGTTACACTACACACACATATACATTTGCCAAACAGTGATTCCACATTAATTCTCATCATTAAATCTGAATACGTATCTTACTTTGTCTTTTCCATTTGTCAGAATTAAATACTTAACATATCTGATAAAATAATATAGAATGTCAGTTTAGTCATTTAATATCTAAGTATATAAGAAAAGTTATAGAAAAATATTAGCTAATTTCACCTCTCCATGACAGCTGAATTAAGAGTTGGACAATAACTAATATTAAGATTAAAATCTGCATCACTTGTCCTCCTTTTAAAGACTAACAGCTCTGGAAAAAAATAAGAGACCACTTTTGAAAACCTCTGGAATATAATCAAGAGGAAGATGGATGATCACAAACCATCAAACCAAACTGAACTGCTTGAATTTTTGCACCAGGAGTAAAGCAGCATAACGTTATTCCAAAAGCAGTGTGTAAGACTGGTGGAGGAGGAGAACATGATGCCAAGATGCATGAAAAAAACTGTGATTAAAGCCCTTCTTTGCATTATTTGAGGTCTGAAAGCTCTGCATTGTTTTTATTATTTCAGCCATTTCTGATTTTCTGCAAATAAATGCTGTAAATGACCACAGCAAAATCGGAGAAACTGATTCAGAAACTAAAGTGCTCTCTTAAGTGTTTCCAGAGCTGTATGTACCATTGGGAATTCTTTAAACAACACCATCCCAGCAGTGAAGCATGGTGGTGGCAGCATTGTGTTGTTAGTTGGACACTTTTCTTTAGGAAGAACTCAAAAGCTTGTTAAAAGTGGATAGCAGATGGGAAGTAGTGCAAAATAGAGGGAGATACTTCACGATAACTTCATTTAATCTTTGGAGGAACTTTACCCTTCTTTGGGACAATGATCCCTAGAACAATGTGAGAGGAACACAATAGTAAAAAGCACTTAACAAAGTCAGGATGATTTTGTTGACTTTGACACACACTCACACATACACACACACAGATTGCAGATCTTCTGCAGCTACTGCTCTTTCTTTCAAAGCTTGTTTTTTTAACACACTCACACACACAGGTGCGCACACACACACCCGCTAACACAAATACGAAAAGAATAGCATGTGCAGACAATGCGCAGTGTGTGTCTTCTCTTCCCGTCCCCAGTGAAGCGACGTTTGAAGAATTATGTCACTCGATACGGACGCTGCGGCCTCTCCCATAGGTGGACTGGCCCTCCGGCTACTCTTTGAACATAACACCACAGAAATCAGACTCTCATGAAGTCACAACAGAAGCAGTCCGGGGGTGTTGGTTATAAAGGGGGGCTTGGTGGCTGAGGGACATGAACTGGACAGGAGATGGGAAACTGTATCCTCCAGTGGTTTAGCGCTGATTCAAGCTTAAAGAGCCTTCAGTAGGCCTGTATACTCCATTTATTACTACAGTATAATAGAATCCAGTGGGGAAGACGGTTCAGCTTCAGGACCTGCCCACTGCTTTCTATTGTACGTGTGTTTTTGAGTCAATGGCTTTTCTGTTCTGTTTGTAAGAACAGGAGAATGCCCTACAATCCTAGTATGTGGCTTCAGATTGAGAGCACTTAAAGGAGAATTCTGGTGCAAAATGTGAAAAAAAGTGACTTTTGTTGTAGTAAAACATGATAAAAAGTTCTTACCTTTGATTAATAGCACCCCTCCGCTCTCCCTCAGCGTTCTGAGATCCAGAAACTTTAACAATCCGTCCAAACACCCTGTTGTCCAGCTCAAAGTAGCTCCACACCTCCTTACTAGAATCCGGAGAGCCCTGACATTTAAAATGAGGCATTAATAACTTAAAAAACACACAAGAAGCTTATTAAAAACCTCTGTTTACATCCCATAATGCTAGTTTCAGCTCTGAGCGCCGCCATTACTCCTGACTCCTGGCGCCGACTGCTACGTTATGCGGAGTCTATGTATATGTATGTCTATGTCATTATCAGTACAGTGATGGTGGTGCATGGAGCTGAAGCTATATAAAAATAAAAAAATAATACAAATCATATGTATTATATGTCATTTGTATATAATTCAGGCATTGCACACATAATTTTTCTAACAACAGTAAATGTAATTTTAGGTTGTAAAGTGACTTTTATTGGACGTAACTAATAATAAACAGAAGTACAGATAAAAATGATTTATTTGTTTTTAACTTATTCCACAAATGTTGTTCTAAGACACTATAGGCTGGGCTTTGATTCATATTGGCAAATATGCTAATAACCCGCTCCTACGCCCTTGCCCATGCAAAGAAATCACTATTTTAGCAAGCACACCATTAGCAAGCTCAAAGTAGCCCCACATTTCATTACTAGAATTCGGAGGTTCTTGACATTTAATTTAATTCAAAAACTGCTGGTTACAAAAGTGAGTACACCCCACCCCCACAAACAGAACCTTGCAGTAATTCTCCATGGGAATGCATGCATATTATAGAGATATATTTTCAGCAACAGCTGGAATTCATGCATTTCCACAGAATTAATTTTGCAATCTGTTCCACCATCCTACTACCTGCTCGCCCATGTTCATTAGTTGACTTATATACTTATAAATTACTTCAGCAATACTTAAGTACAAAACATGTTGAATACTTTAGTACTTCCAATTAAGTGAGGGGCTTAAAGTAGGGGTGGGCGATATGGCTCTAAAATAATATCACGATATTTCAGGGTATTTTTGCGATAACGATATACTTGCCAATATAGGAAAACAGAAAAAAAATTATAATTTCAGGAATATAGTAGAATAGTATAACAGCATAATCATAATGTGGCAAAATAAATAATATAGCATAAAATAATATAATGCAGTAGAAAATATTGCAGAATATTTAGTGCATGCATATAAACTGCAAACTAAAACAATTATACAATAAATACACCTAAAGCTTCACAGTAAATAATAGACTACTTTTAAGACAGAATATCTCTATTATTACGATATATATTTTTAATATCACGATATTTTTGTGTCACGATATATTGTATACGATATAATATTGCCCACCCCTAGCTTAAAGTACACTTCAACTTCTACTCAAGCCACTTTTTTAATAGAGCACCTACTTACTGAGTACTTTTACTCTTCAAGTCTGGGTCTTTATACATGTCTGTTTAAGTTTAGGCCTTAAGGGACAAATAGACTCTCTCTCTCTCTCTCTCTCTCTCTCTTTCTCTCTTTCTCTTTTTCTCACAGCTGATAATCCTGGAAGACTACGCTGACCCATACGATGCAGAGAAAACGAGGGAACAGAGAGAAGCTGAAAGAGAGGGAGAGAACGATGGATACATGGAGCCTTATGATGCGCAACTCATTATTACAGGTACTATCTCTCTCTTTTTCTCTTTTTCTTACTCTCTCTCTTTTTCTTTTTCTCTCTCTCCTGATTTTCAGGTTCTATGTCTTTTTTAAAAAATCACGACACCCTCTCTCCCCACTGGTTGCCACAGTGATAGTGTTGTGCTGGGACAATGGGCGCAGTTTCCTCTTTCTGCTTCCTGTTTCCTGTCTGTGTTTCCTTTGCCCCATTCTCTGGACAGGAAGTTGACCCCCCCACTCCCATCCCCAGCAGAAGTGCCTGGCTGTGTGAGAAAGCCCTCCTCCCCCCCTCTCCTCCGCTACCTGCCCCCCATCCCCACCAACAACCACTTCCCAGAACTCAGGAAGTGCTCAGCTAAGCCAGCCAATCACAGGCCTAGGCCAGCCTCCCCCTCGGTATAGCCATTGTTTTCTCACACAATAGGCCAGACACAGAGCGGCCGAGGACTAACGCAGGCTGCGGACGCGGAGATAGACACGATTTGATCACAGTATCTTCTGTCATATGAGATCAATCAATCAATCAATATTTGGTGGAATAACCCTGATTTTAATCACATTTTTTTTCATGCATCTTGGCATCATGTTCTCCTCCACCAGTCTTACACACTGCTTTTGGATAACTTTATGCTGCTTTACTCCTGGGGCAAAAATTCAAGCAGTTCAGTTTGGTGGTTTGATGGTTTATGATCATCCATCTTCCTCTTGATCATCAACATTTCTGAACCCACATATTTATATGCATCCATCTGTGACCCACTGATATCACTAACTTCTACATTCTTTTCCTGTGATGCTTTTCCAGGCAGTAGGTTTTGCGTCATTATCTTGCTGCATGATGAAGGTTTCATCTTTCTTTAAATTCACAGAGAAAACCTACCTTTTATTTAGTACACCAGTGACGACTTTCATCTTCAGGAGATTCCAAACAGTTGTTCTAAATAACAACTATAACTGCACAGTCTGCACAGATAAAACCCATAAAATAAAATCTGAAATCTGAGTAATGTTAATTGTTTGAAAACAAATGAATGTATCAGGACACACCTGAGCAACAAAACTAACACCTGATAGTCACATGTTTCAATACCTTTGTTCACAAGACAAGAAAATGGTTGCTGAAAAGCAAAATGTAGCTGAAAAGCAAAAGGGAATTTGTGCCATTTCTTATTGTCTCTTAAATATTGTTCTTTTTTTTTTATAAATGTCTTTACGTAGAGATTCGACGGCGAGGATCGAAGGACCTGCTGAAGGTGTGTGTGGTGCTGAATGGAGGGGAAGGAGAGGGATCAGGACCTCCACAGATCTATGATGTTCCGTATGAGGAGGTTCTGGAGGGAATCCCTCTGACACGGCCGGAGTCGGACCCCCGGCCGCCTGCGGAGTACGAACTGCCCTGGGAGTGGAAGAAGGAGCAGATCGTCCGTGCACTGTCAGGTAATTACCATAGAGGTCATTTGGCCAATTAGACCCAATTAGAATCCAAAAATTTGTGACTCAGAAAATTTGAATAATATATAAGACCAATTGGTACTATTGGCAGTGTGGGCAGTGTGCCAAGTCCTGCCGGAAAATGAAACCCCCATCTTCATAAAAGTTGTCAGCAGAGGGAATCATAAGGTACTGTAAAATCTCCTGAACAAATGTACAGGGGTTGGACAATGAAACTGAAACACCTGTCATCATTTTAGTGTGGGATTTTAGGTTTCATGGCTAAATTGGAGCAGCCTGGTGTTCAATCTTCATTAATTGCACATTGCAGCAGTAAGAGCAGAGTGTGAAGGTTCAATTAGCAGGGTAAGAGCACAGTTCTGCTCTAAATATTACAATGCACAACATTATGGGGGACATACCAGAGTTCAAAAGAGGACAAATTGTTGGTGCACGTCTTGCTGGAGCATCTGTGACCAAGACAGCAAGTCTTTGTGATGCATCAAGAGTCACGGTATCCAGGGTAATGTCAGCATACCACCAAGAAGCACCAACCACATCCAACAGGATTAACTGTGGACGCTGTAAGAGGAAGCTGTGTGAAAGGGATGTTCGGGTGCTAACTCGGATTGTATCCAAAAAACATAAAACCACGGCTGATCAAATCACGCAGAATTCAATGTGCACCTCAACTCTCCTGTTTCCACCAGAACTGTCCGTCACCACAATCAATTATTGTGCTCTAAAACCAGGTGTTTCAGTTTCATTGTCCAACCCTTGTACATACAATTGGTACAACATAGCATATACCTGAAATGTACTGGTCCAATATGTAGTTTTTATTTGTGCATTAGCTCTTATTGTATATAGGGAAATACACTTGCCCCAAACTGTGTCCAGTTGTTCAGTAACGTCTAATAGACTTGCTTGAGTGTGTTCTGACACTGTACTCACCCTCCTCATCCCACAGCTCAGTTTGAGGGAGCAGAGCGAGTATCTAAAGATGACGTTGGTTCCCCAAACGTGAAGCAGCAGACCCTGCGCTCTGTGAAGAGCTGGACCCCCAAATCTCTACGCCCGTCCCCTCCATCCCCCACTTCACCCACCTCTCCAAACATCAGTCCCGACACAGAAAGCCCCAAAGTGGACCCAACTTTACCCCTGGAGAAACAGAGGTAAGAACTGTAATTTAGGACCAATCCAATTTCACCCCTTAGCACTACCACTTAGGTACGGGGTAGTGTAAGGACTACATGACCCTATGAACAGCTAGCTAACTATATCCATTCCACCTTAAATGGTTCAACAGACAGCAGAGGATGCAACATTTAAGGTGGAACAGAAAAAAAACTAATAAAAGCTCATTTCATCTCCCCATCACAGAGGAATCTTCCCCCTTTTTGAAAACAGGGTGCCCTAAAGTTAACAGTAGGTGGGAATGAGCGTGACCGGCGTCATCTGGCTAGAATTGTCCTTCTAGCCAGACAAGCGACTCAACTGCATTGAATTACATCCACATTAAAAGGTCACTAAACCCTCTGATTTTAGCTAACTCCACCCTTTCGAAACATTTAAAATGTGAAAAATGCTAAAAAAAAAAAAGAAAAATGGGAGGGGTAGTTTGGGAAGGGCCTACAGGGTGATGTATGGGTTTAGAGGCAGGGCAGGAGAGAGAGCTGATAGGCTGATTGGCTGCAGCATTGTACCTCTGATAGCTGTGAGACGGTGTGATGCAGATGGTTGGACATCAGTTGATGCAGGGATTGCAGAAGATCTTAAGGTAGTTTTATATGAGTTATGTAAATCAATCTCTCTCTCTCTCTGTCTCTCTCTCTCTCTCTGTATCTCTCTCTCTCTTTAGCTGGTATCATGGCAGCGTGAGCCGTCAGGAGGCTGAGGCTCAGCTGCAGAACTGCAGGGAGGCCAGCTTCCTGGTGCGTGACAGCGAATCAGCAACCAGCAAATACTCCATCGCCCTCAAGTAAGGCACCCAGCAGGACTTGGGTTTTTATTGGATGTAATCCAAAATCATCAACAATAAAAGAAATAAAGGCTTAAAATAGATCACTCTGTGCTTAATATATGTATAGAATATATGTTTCACATTTTTAACTGAATTACTGATATTAAGTAACTTTTTAAAATATATTCTAATTTTTTGAGATGCACTAATATGTCCAAATGTTTGTGGACAATGTTTTTCCCCTTACATCACTTTTACTTTTATACTTTTTTAGTAACACTTTTACCTAAAGAGTAAAAAGCTTGAGTTGATTCAACTTCAACTTCTACAACTTCTAAGTATTTTAAACCGTAGTATCTATACTTCTATCTGAGTTTTAATTTTATGGCAAAAATGTTACATATGGGCCCTTTAAAATGTGGCGTGACTAAGCACCCCTGAAAAGATAGATGAAAGATATTCTTTCTCTCTCTCTCTCTTTCTCCAGGACGAGTCAGGGCTGCGTGCACATCATCGTAGCGCAGACGAAAGAGTGCGGATACACACTGGACCAGAGCAGCTGCGTGTTCCCCAGCATCCCGGAGGTGGTTCACCACTACTGCACCCAGCGCCTGCCCTTCACTGGAGCCGAGCACATGACCCTACAGCACCCGGTGCCCCGGGCACACTGATCACACACTGATCATACACACTCACACACACCAGAAGAGCCCATCACAAAGCCAGCAGCATAAACACACCTTCTGAGAACTGCCTTCCAAACCCCGCCCACTACCTACCAGTACCTACCAGTAACTACCCTGCACTAAATCTCCACACACACTTCTCCATTTCTTCCTGCAGTGCTGTGCGGAATCTGCCTCGACATCTAAGAATCTGATCTGTAAGTTTTTATCTCTTCATCACCAGCATTAACTAATCCGGAGGAAGACCTGCGATCCCGTTCCCTGAGATTTTATATCTTTTATATCACCATTCATTTACAAATTGCTATCCCATGACTTTTTGCATACCAGTCTAGAGTTTTACAGCTAAACTAAAAAAAAAATCACAGGTGAATCTGAGATATTTTAGTTAATTTTTTCATTTTAATTTCCAATTATTGCTCAGTTTTTCTTTATTTGTGGAAAACAGTGCAAAACGAACAAAAGAACATATCGTCGCCACTTATCTCCAAAACACCAACTTTACAGTAAATAGAAAAATCATTGTAAACTTTCAATGGAAGTCAATGTAAAAAGAGTTTATTTCAGGTCATTCAGGTCAGTTTGTCTGTTCGAATTATGTATTAAACTAAAAATCGTCAAAAATGGAGAAAAGTGTTTTTCATTGGACAGCGACGATATTCAAAATTTACAAGACTTAAAAATGTTTTTTTTGACAATCACAGGTGTGACGAATCAGTATTTCTGTTATATATTTCATCTCTCAATTTTAAAAACAAGAAACAAGTACACAAGTTTTCATTGTTTGTAGACCTCTGTTCCCTCATGATTTTACATTTCCAGGCCCTGTTTAGAAACCAAAGCTGTTTCTAAACTGTATTCTGTATTCTTCCTGAATACTAAAATTTAGACTTAAAACATAGTAAGAGGTCAGAATAGACCCTAAAAAAATAGCAGGTCCCCACAAGTATCAGGTCCCAACAACACAGGTCCTCAGTCTCATGATGGGCACTGAACTTACTACAACGCCAGTAAAACACACTTTTTATCTCTCTGAGTTTATAGTGGTGTGTTTTTGTTTTTAGGCCTCAGTTCCCCCTACTTTTACATTTCCAGGCCCTGTTTTAAAACCAAAGCTTTTAGCCAGAAAAACATATTTTTCCTGAGTACTAAAATTTATACTTAGTAAAGTAGTTTGTAGAGACTGTAATTTAGTATTTTTAATTTCCACATTGTGCCTTATGGTATCCTCAGGATGTTCAGGGATGAGCTGGCTAGCAACCTCTTCCATCCTAATAATAGTGCCTCTGATCTTATGGCCACCTGAAGGTGAGATGCTTCTCAGCTCCACCTGGTGGTTAAGGGGCTGTATTGCAAAAAAACAGGACAAACAGAGGACCAGCGGTTCTAGACCTGCAGTTTCAGGACATGACCTTGCTTAAAATACTTGACGTTGCCAAATATTTGATTTAATTAAATATTTATGTCCTGTTTTTTATTATTGCAACACACTAAAGATAATTAAGATTATGTCGAAGTTTGATTGTGTTTGTTAAAGGATGGAAACACTAAAAGGGGACTAAAGTTGGGAACCAATGTCAGCCACTTCATTAAAACTAACTCCTTGTTTCTACACTTTTCTACAATTTCACAGAAACAAAATGACTTCAGATTGTAATTCTACAGTCTGTAGAAATAAAAAGTGTCATATATGGCCAGTGTAGATGAAAAGAGAAAAACAGAAAAACAGACAATGACAGTAGAAACGAGAAGCTGGTGTTAATGTTATGGCAGGTTGGTGTATAATGTATTATGTTGACATGGTGGTAGTTGAATGTGGAGGTCAGGAAAGTTACCTCTAATCAAGGTAACTAGGAAAGTTAGTTTAATTAGCTTTTATACTTGTCTCCAGTTTTTTGTTATAGTAGTTTGACCTTTTTGATCATTATTTTTGGCTAGATTAGCTTAAATCCAGGGTTTTAATTTTTTTTTAAACATTCTACATTGTAAATTGATACTAATTTCATCCACATTATGAGGAAAAACATATGAAAATATGAATTAGTGAATAAAAAAGGTTTAAACAAACGAAAATATGTTTTAGATCTTACATTCTTCAAAGTAGCCCCTTTTGCTTAGATGACAGTCAGTTTTATGAGGTAGAGTCACCTGGAATTCAGGCTTTCAGTTAACAGCTGTGCTGAACTCATCAAGAGTTAATTACTTGAATTTCTTGTCTCTTAATAAAGTGTTTGAGAGCATCAGTTAAAGTAAAGTAGTGAAGAGGTAGAGTTACAGGTATAAAGAGAATAGTGAATATTTGAGTAATGTTCTAATCCAGGTTATGAGAAGCAAGAACTACTCAACTAAATAAAGAGATAAATGACTCTCTAGGAGTTTCCTAGAGAGCTGGCTATCTTAACTGTATAGCTTTTCTCTGTAGCTTAAAGGCATAGAGTATTTTTTACACATTGTAAGATCGTCTGAAACCAAATGCTAGTGCAAATGCTAATGCTATTTAAAAAATTGAGTAAACCTAAGAATTTTGGGGTCGCAAACCTAAAACCTCAGCATGTCCTGAAACTGCACAGTACTGATTAATGTCAGGTTTTAAAATGATCGATTGGTGATTTCTTCCTCTCAGGTCAAAACCCTGTGACTGCGTTCACATTACAAGCCTTATTTTTAATTCCAGTTTTATTTACTGGAATTCAGTCTTTTTGCCTTTTTACATCACATCCCATATCTGTGATTGAGTAATCCGAATGTGCCACTTTAGACCTGGAATGTGAATTAAGAACTGCCTAAGAACTGCTGCCAAATGTGTTCACACTGATTCGGTTTGTTTTGTTGTTAGCTTGTAGCAATGGTGATGTCTGTGAAAGAGTCAAATCTCAATTTTATCTCTTTTTTGTTGATAATGTCTATCACTGGGGGTTATTGTTGGTTTTTTTTGTTTTTTTAAAGGAGTATTTGGACACTCTTTACAAAATTCAAGAACCTTTTGCACCAGAAGTAAAGGCATAAAGTTATCCAAAAGCAGTGTGTAAGACTGGTGGAGGAGAACATGATGCCAAGATGCATAAAAACTGTGATTAAAAAAACAGGGTTATTTCACCAAACATTGATTTCTGGACTCTTAAAACTTTATAAAAATGAACTTTTTTGGTTTTCATTGCATTATTTGGGAGAAATGTTGTCCGTAGTTCATAGAATTAAACAACAATGTTCATTTTACACAAACATAAACCTATAAATAGCAAAATCAGAGAAACTGATTCAGAAACTGAATTGATCTCTTAATTCTTCCAAGAGCTGTATTTAATATTTCTTATTTTGATATTATTTTTTAAAGTAATATTATGAGAAGAAATAACTTATTTCTAACATCATTGTATTGGTTGTAAGGAAATTAAAACAAGTTTTGTTTTTAAAAATTATGCCCGAAACAAGCTATCAGATTTACCACTGGAAAAAGACACTTTTAGTAGATTAAAGTACTTAAAACCAAGACAAATAAGTCTAAAATAAATATACTTATACTTCTAAATGCTACCAACAATGTAAAAATGAGAAATATCAGATATTAAACTAGATTTAAGAGGAATTAACTAAGTTACATTTAGAAGGCAAAGGAAAAAAGAACAGTGTATCAAGTTAGAAGGGAAATAATTTAAATCAGTAATTTTAAAAGCTATGATCTGGATAAATAAAGGCTATAATAAATAAAAAGAGCTGTCTGGAAACACTTTTAAGGGAGTCATTTAAGGGCAGATTAAGCCTTTCAGTGGACTGGTCTATCTTCTTGATTGTCCTGATCAAGCTTTTCATTGATTGGTCTGAGTTGGGGATGTGGGGGTGGGGTTAAATGGATTTTATTGGACACGCGCTCACGCCTGGTTAAGCGGTAGAGTACCTGTGGCACCGGCCGGTACTCTAATCCCTAATCCACCTGAGTGCTCTTTGCTTTGATTCAGACCGGTTTCATATCAGAACTGCATTTTACAAAATATTATGTTTATATTTGTGAGCAGTGATGCTGTTTTGTTATTTTTTAAATAGAAAGGATAGTGTGTGTTTTTGTGCCACTGTACAATATAAGATCATGCAAAGCCTGAAAATAAAGCCATTGTGATTTTAAATGTGTTCAGACTATGATTATTATTATATTGTTGATGTTTTGTGATATAATACAATAATAACACTTAACTAACAACATGGCTCACCACAGTAACCACTTGTCAATACCTGAGCAACCACCTAAGACTCTGTAGAATCACCTGTGATACCATTACAGCTGTCTAGATACACCCTAGCAACCACTTGTCAATACCTAAGCAACCACCTAGCCAAAGTGACCACCTGAGACATTGTAGAACCACCTGGGATAATATGGCAATTGTCTTGCCACACCTTGGCAACCACTTGTCAATACCTGAGCAACCACCTGAGACATGGTACAACCACCTGGAATACCATGGCAATTGTCTAGCCATACCCTTGCAACCATTTGTCAATATCTGAGCAACCACCAAAGACTCTATAGAACCACCTGGAATAGCATGGGAATTGTCTACCTGCACCCTAGAAACCAATTATCAATACCTGGCATACCATGGCAATTTTCTTTCCACAACCTAGCAACCACTTCTCAATACCCCAACAACCACCTGAGACGCTGTAAAACCACCAGTGATACCATTGCAATTGTCTAGCTACACCCTAGCAACCACTTGTCAATACCTGGGATACTATGGCAATTTTCTTGCTATCCCAAATCAACCATTTTCTAATACCTAAGCAACCACTTAAGACACTGTAGATCAACTCTGTGATACCATGACACTTGTGTAGCCACACCCTAGCAACCACTTGTCAATACTTGAGCAACCACCTAGCCACACCCCAGCAACCACCTGCAAATACCCGGGCAACCATCTGAGACGCTGTAAAACCACCTGAGATACCATTGCAATTGTCTAGCTACACCCTAGCAACCACTTGTTAATACCCCAACAACCACCTGAGACACTGTAGAACCACCTGTGATACCTCCGCAATTGTCTAGCTACTCCATAGCAACCACTTGTCAATACCTGGGATACTATGGCAATTGTCTTGCTACCCTAAATCAACTACTTTTCAATACCTAAGCAACCACTTGAGACATGGTACAGCCACCTGAAATACCAGGGCAATTGTCTAGCCATACCCTAGAAACCACTTGTCAATACCTGGGCAACGACCTGAGACACTGTAGAACCACCTGGGATACCATGGCAATTTTCTAGCCACCCCAAATCAACCACTTATCAATACCTGGGCAACCACCTGAGACGCTGTAGAATCATCTGGTATACCATGGACAATGTCTAGACCCACCCTTGCAACTACTAGTTAATACCCCAACAACCACCTGAGACACCGTAGAACCACCTGGGGTACCGCGGCAATTGTCTAGCCACCCCAAATCAACCACTTATCAACACCTGAACAACCACCTGGGATACCATGGCTATTGCTAACATTGTATGAGAAACTCCACAGTCATGCTAATAAAAATTAGTACTAGAAGTGTTCTCTCTCTTCCTCTCTCTTTGTTTTTTTTCTGGGTCATTTTTCAGTCACGGGTCACTTCCACATGTTTGCATGTCTTATAAATACCAACACACACACACACACACACACTCACACACACACACACACACACACACACACACACACACACACACACTGTACACCCACTAATTACATACAGTATGAAACATGTGATAAATGAGTGATTCTAAAGCTCCACTGTTTGCTTTGTATCCCCGAATGGCTGCGAAGCTGTTGACCTGGTGTGAAATCAATTAAACTGAAGCAGGCCTACATTTACACACACACACACACACACACCAACACACGCACACACACACACCAACACACACACACAGACCAATGTTCCCAGATGTTCAGCATGGAGCAGATGAAAGCCTTATTGAGAGCCAGTGCTGAGACAAAGAGACAAAGGCAAGTGTCTGTGTGTGTGAGTGTGTGTGTGTGTGTGTGTGTGTGTGTGTGTGAGTGTGTGTGTGTGTCTGTGTGTGTGTGTGTTTTGAAAACGGAGGCATGAGAGCATCATCGCACATGCGCTGTCTTTTTTTCTTCCTCTCTTTTTGCTAGATAAGGGATTACCAGGTTGCTATGGAGATTTGCACAAGTGAGGTTGCGATATTTCTACAGTGATGGAGGGAGGGTGGCTCATGTTGTACAACACACACACACACACACACACACACCATTCAGAATTGTATGCCCTCCTTCTTGTTTCCACACTAAATATCCATTTTTTTTTAGTTCCACTGATCATATAGGGTAGATGGTGCTCTTTCCCCTCATCACTCTAAGGGGTGATGTGGATCAGCACAAGGCTGCATCTGTGAGCTGATGTATCAGAACCGAGTCGTTGCGATTTCATCCAAGTGCACTGTGATGCTACTCTGCAAACAATGTAATTCAATGTAAAAATATTAAAACAAGACAAAACAAGGAAAAAATGGCAACTCAAAAGGTCAGTCAAATAAGACAAATAAGAAAAGACGAAACAAGGCAAATAAGGCAAAAGAAATCAGAAAACACAAGGTAAACATACATCCCCTCAATAAATATGCAATTTTTTTTTTATTTGATCGAATTGCAAGTATTGAATTGGACTAATTGGACAATCACTCCATGTGTTCTCAGATACTACACATGCTATTCCACTGAGTGGCTATTCCACAAGAGTTCCCAGTGTAGTGAACAGTGATTCAGTGAAAAGCATCAGTCCCTCCGTCCGTCCGTCCAATCAGGATGTGAGTCAGTGTGTCAGTGTCAGATGAAGGAGAGGGTAGAGAGCCAACAGCCACAGCCGGAGGAGAGAGGGAAGGAGGGAGGACTGGAGAAAGAGAAGAAGAAGAGGAGGAGGAGGAGGAGGAGGAGTAGCGAGGGGTGGGAGACGAGCACTTGGGGGGGTCCCACAATCTAAATAATTCAGTGAACGACTCCGAGCACTCTGCAGCTCGCTGAACTTCCGCTGTCAACTTAAGTCATTCAGCACAGCGGGGGGAGAGAGAGAGAGAGAGAGAGAGAGAGAGAGATGGAAGAGAAGAGCGAGAGAGAGAGGAGTGAGAGAGTGAGAGCAACACCCAAGGTCAAGCTTGAGAACCATAACATCAAGACCAAGACAAGTCTGATTACAAACACTATCAAGATCAAGACAACAGAAAATAGAGGAGTTCTCCTATTAGGCCCCAAAACTGCTTTTAATAAACTATCAGACCTAATGTTAAATCTGCCGGAGTTCTCCTTCACATCTGGTTCAGCAGCTAAAAACCTTGGTGTTATTGAAAATTCAGATCTAGCATTCGATAAACACATATGTAATGTTTTCTAGAACAGCTTTTCTACACCTCCGTAATAATGCCAAGCTCAGAAATGCTTTCAGTAGTCCATGCCTTCATTACCTCAAGGCTAGATTATTGTAATGCGCTACTGTCAGGATGTTCCTGCAGTAACTTAAATAAACTTCAGCTAGTTTAAAATACTGCAGCCAGGGTCCCTCACTAAAAAAATTGAAAATTTGACCATATTAGTCCAGTCCTATCAGCACTGCACTGGCTTCCAGTCAAATTCCGCTTAGAATATAAAATTTTCCTGTTAACAGGCTCATCACCTGAGTATTTGCGAGAACTCATCTCCTATTATTAACCACTTTACCTTAGATTACTTAGATCTCAGGGTGCTGGTTTCTTAGTAGTTCCCAGAATTCAGAGGAGCTCTGCAGGAGGAAGAGCTTTCTCTTATAAAGCTCCTCAACTCTGGAATAATCTCCTTGAATATGTTCAGGACACAGATTCGGCTGATTGTTTGAATTTTGGTAAACTGAGATCACTGCACTGCACACAGTCACTGAGGTTTGTGGACAGACGGTGGTGTTTTATGGAGCCTCCGTGTCTATGTTAACTTCTGGCTCTCTACCTTTAGTTAGGCTGTTTTATTCAGATCTGCCGGAGTCGTTAGATAAGTAATCACACTCTGATTATGTTTTATATTTATGTTTTCCATATACATAATCCAGTCAAAACTAATTCTACCTTTTTGTTTTCCTCCGAGTTACTGACTGCCCACTTGTCTGACTCGATACCGATGGATGTTGGACCCTCAGGATTTACAGTTCACCATCCATCACCCACCACAGATCAGCTGCTCATTGTCCAGTTTATTCGTTCAGCCTTTTTACATGAACTCTAACTGCTTCCACTGCTGGTAATATTCATTTTAAAGCTGTTTAACCAGTGGTAGGATGGTCGCCACTTATATGTGAGTCGTGGTCCTCCCAAGGTTTCTTCTACTGGGGGTTCTATATTGTGTATTTTTACGTTTGCCTGATTTTCTGTCCTGTTATTACATTTCTTTAAAGCTGTAAAGGTTGTAAAAAGCACTTTTCTTTTATATTTTTTTAAAAGTACAGATACTATGAAGTTTAGGACATGTCCAGGTACAAATACCTTCAAGATTAAAACAAGTTTAAGTATAAATACTATTATTATAAACACACATGAGCTATATTAGCTTTAAGAAGTGAACGCCAGACTTCAGAACTTCATGTTCAGTGTGATGCAGTGTGATTTTTGTAGAGGCTCTGGTGTGTGTTGGTAAATGTGATGTTTGTCTCAGTTGTTGCTTTAATATCCAGACCTGCGCTGAGGAAATGAGTTTATTCCTGAAAGGTTCAGCCCCCCCAAGATGACTCACTGCTGGAAGTGCTTTTCTGAGTGTGTGTGTGTGTGAATAGTAAGTTAGTAACTGCTACGTAACCGTCTGTGAGTCACTGGTGACAGTGTTTGTCTTCTTATATCTACCCCTTATCCTCTTCCTCTTCCTTTTCCTCTCTCTGTCTTCCACGTTCTCATTCACTGGCCCCTTCTCCCATGCCCCCATGGACCCCCCCCCCCCTTCGCTCCGCTCTGAGCTAAACCATCTATTTCTGTGTCTCTAAAAGGGGATTCCACTGAGGTGTATTCCACTGTACCATCCTCAGAGAGAGAGAGAGAGAGAGAGAGAGAGGAGGAGAGGAAAGTAAGAAGGAAAAGAGAGAGTGATCTAGAGACAGAAGAAGGATGAGAGAGAGGAGAGGAAGAAAGGAAGGAAGCAGGAAGCAAAGCAGCATAAAGAAAAATAAGGAAGGAAGGAAGGAAGGAGAGTTAAGAGGGAAGAAATGATTGGGTAACAGCCTGAGAAGGAAGGAGAAATAAAGCGAAAAAAAGAAGAACAGATAGAGTAGTGAGATGGAAGAAAAGAAAGCAGAGAGAAAGTTGAAAGAGAGAGAAGAAATGGAGAAAGGGAGGGAGAAGAGCGCGAAGGAAGAAAGGAAGGAACGAGAAAAGGAGAGAGAGAGAATGAAGGAAAGAATAAACAAGAGAACAAGAGAAGAAAGTCAAGAGAGGAGTAAGGTAATGAAGGAAGAAGGAGAGAGAATGAAGGAAAGAAGCAGCAAGAGAACAAGACAAGGATGGAGAGGTTAAGGGAAAGAAGGAAGGAAGGAGGAAAGAGAGAGAGAGTGCAGCGAGGAAGAGGTTGAAAAGAAAGAAAGGAGGATGGAAAGAGAGAGAGAGCAAGATAAGGAAAGAGAGAGAAATGTAAGGGGATGGAGAAAATGAAAAAAAAGAAGGGAGAGAGAGACAGATAGAGAGAGAGAAAAAGAGAGGGATAGAGGGAGAGGGGGGGTGTTCATCACGGATGACTGGAATTTTTCTGACACACAGCGACTCGAGACTCTCTGGCTGAAAGGCGCGAGTCACGCTGCCAGAGAGAGAGAGAGAGAGAGAGAGAGAGAGAGAGTTGGAGAAATAGAGGATAAAAGAGAGAGAGGATGAGAGAGAGAGGACGAGAAAGAGAGTAAAAGAGATAGACGATGAGGGAGAGAGAGATAGAGGATGAGAGAGAGACAGAGAGGATGAGATAGAAAGAGAGAGTAAGAGAGATAGAGGATGAAAGAGAGAGAGAGAGAGAGAGAGAGGATGAGATAGAGAGAGAGGTAGAGAGGGAGATGAAAAAACAAATAAATGTACACTGATGTGCATGGTAGTCACAAAATGTGGTGTGTTCAGGTACATTTCTGGCGTATTGCTATCTAGGCAATGGAAAACACAGGTGCTCAACTGACTGATTAGAACCTAGACAACAGTCAACAGTCAGACAGTTCATTGCTACCTTGAAACGTATACTGGCTACAGGTGTAAATTATACGAAACCCTTTTTCTTTGCAGTAAAATAACTTATTCATATTTCAGAAGCTGCCTGTTTTCTCTCTACTCCACTTAATAATTCCAGATCAATGACAGGAATCAACCCATATTCTGCAGGGTTGAAAATAGACATAAAAACTAGACAACTGTAATGAAACTAAAGGTTTGGAGGACATGAAGTGTTTGATTTGTATTCAGGAAAACACTGATTTTAAAATGGAGTTCAGGGACGAGACAATTTTATTATTTTTAAATTGCAGATTTACTTCAATTTATTTAAATAATTTCTATTATAATTACAATAAGGATTTGTAGTAACGTTTACTATGAAACATTAAAGCTTTTTACGTAATGCTTGAATAGAAATCCTCAATATTTAGGCCTGTTTTAAAGATACCACTGAATCACTGTGAAGGTTGATGTTGTGTCGCAGTATCTCAGAAAACCTGCACCTACTCCCAGTCTGAACACACCCATAAATTCCTCCAAGTCAGCAGAGTCCCAGCAGCAGGCTGTGTTTGAAAATGACCTTGCTGCAGAGACACTTGGTGTCCTGATGAAGAAAATAGAAGCACCCTAGTCTACTACACTTAAAGTCTACAGGAGAGTGGGAGGTATCTCCTCTCCCCTCCCCTCCCCTCTGCTTTTATCACTCCAGCTCATGCCTCTCAGCCAGTGCACCAAGACCAACCTCTGATTTTATTACCCACCTGCATTCAGGCAAGCCCAGCCTCTAACAATGGATTGGGTGGTAGGAAGGTTCTGGCTGGTATAAAGTCCCACCTATTGGACTGGGATTTGAGATTGAGCAGAATGGTTGAGATTTGTCTGCTGGTACATTGAGTTTTAGGTTATTCAGAGTTAAAATTTGGTTTCCACTGGTCCAGTGGTCAAGAATTGAACTCTTGGAGGCCGGTATGAGTGGCCCAATCGCAAACCAGAAAAGTCTTCTTCAAAGGATCCATGTTGGTCCTCCATATGGATGTCAATGATGGCCCCCTTAAAGCTTAGTGATGGAAATTTTCACTGTATACCTGTAACTCTACCTCTTCACTACTTTACAACTGATGCTCTCAAACACTTTATTAAGAGACACAAAATTCATGTAATTAACTCTTGATGAGTTCAGCACAGCTGTTAACTTAAAGCCTGAATTTCAGGTGACTCTACCTCATAAAACTGATGTGCAAAACTGTCATTTCAACAGGATGTGCTATCATGATTTTGCTATTTATAGGTATATGTTTGAGTAAAATGAACATTGTTGTTTTATTCTATAAACAACAAACATAATTTCTTCCAAATTCCTAAAAAAAAGTATTTTAGATTATTTAGAGCATTTATTTGCATAAAATGAGAAATGGCTGAAATAACAAAAAAGACGCAGAGCTTTCAGACCTCTAATAATGCAAAGAAAACAAGTTCATATTTACAAAGTTTTAAGAGTTCAGAAATAATCCGTATTTGGTGGAATAACCCTGGTTTTTAAACAAAGTTTTAATTTCATGCATCTTGGCATCATGTTCTCCTCCACCAGTCTTACACACTGCTTTTGGATAACTTTATGCTGCTTTACTCCTGGTGCAAAAATTCAAGCAGTTCAGTTTGGTGGTTTGATGGCTTGTGATCATCCATCTTCCTCTTGATATTATTCCAGAGGTTTTCAATTTGTGAGAATTAAAGAAATCATTTTTAGTGGTCTCTTTTTTTTCTATTTTATTGGCAATTGTGCTATGCAGATCAAAGAGGCTGAATTGATTCATCACCAGAAGAGATGTCCACAAACATTTGGACATGTAGCGAATCTATACGTATGTAACCAATTCTATTTCTACCAGCCAATCCCAGCGCAGGGGGGGCGTGTCTCTCCGGAATACGGGTGGAAGGAAAAGCACCGTCGAGCAGCAGCTCTCCGTCTACCTGGCTTCCCCGTGAGCTCCGTTTCCTGCGCGCGCCGCCGCTCTCCGGTTCTGAGGGCGATCAAAGGGAGCCGGTGTGAAGACGTCACGCGCCGGAACGCTCGCGCCCATCTCACCGACTGATGTCCTCCACCGCGGGCTGCTATGGCTCCGTGGACGCTGCTCTGCATCCTCCTGCTCGCCATTGTGCAGAGTAAGTTGGCGCGCGCGCGTGCATATGTGCGCGCGCGTGTGTGTAATGATGTATTTGATGGGTTTTGGGGAGATCTACGTTGCCTAGAATGCTCCAGGGAGTGTGGAGCAATTATGTGAAGGTGATGGTGATGCTGATGATAGTGATAATGGTGATGATGGTGATAAAGATGGAGATGGTGGTGATTTCTCCCTGCTTGATGTACAGTGTGTGTGTGTGTGTGTGAATTGCACAAGCTGTGATGGCTGATTGTCCGTAAGTGAGATACCTATGGATAAAGGTGTGTATGTGTGTGTGTGTGTGATATTTTAATGGATTTTGGGGGGATCTAAGCTGCCTATGTTGCCCACCTTGGCTATTTAGAGCATTTTTTCAGGAGTGTGTGAAGTATTACTGTGATGATGGTGGTGGGGATGATGATGATGTAGGTGATGAAGGTGGTGATGGTGATTATTTATCTTTACTTGATTTACAATGTGTGTGTTTGTGTGTCTGTGTGTGTGAACTGCAGACACTGATTTTTAAACCCATGGCAAAAGGTGTGTGTCCATAAGAGAGAGTGTGTGTGTAAATGAATGTGTGTGTGTGTGTGATATTTGATTCTAAGCTGCCTATGTTGCCCACCTTGGCTGTGTGCCATTTAGAGCATTTCTTCAGGAGTGTGTGGAGCATTACTGTGATGATGATGTAGGTGATGAAGGTGGTGATGGTGATGATTTATATTAGCTTTATTTACAGTGTGTGTGTGTGTGTGTGTGTGTGTGTGTGTGTGTGTATTGGAAACACAGTGATTTTTAAAAACCCATGGCTAAAGGTGTGTGTGTGTATATGAGAGAGTGTGTGTGTGTGGCCCACCTTGGCTATGTGGCATTTAGAGAATTTCTTCAGGAGTGTGTGAAGCTTTACTGTGATGCTGATGATGATGTAGGTGATGAAGGTGGTGATGGTGATGATTTATCTTTAATTGATTTACAGTGTGTGTGTGTGTGTGAATTGGAAACACAGTGGTTTTTAAGAAGCCCATGGCTAAAGGTGTGTGTCCATGAGAGAGAGAGAGAGAGAGTGTGTGTGTGTGTGTGTTTGTGTGAATTGCAGACACAGTGATTTTTGAGAAATCCATGGCTAAAGCTGTGTGTGTCTGTGTGTGTATATGTGTGTGTGTGTGTGTGTGATATTTGATAGGTCTGGGGGGATCTAAACAGCCTATATTGCCCACCATGGTGTAGTGATTACAGTGTGTGTGTGTGTGTGTGTGTGTGTGAGTGATCTGCAGTCACAGTGTTGGCTGTTAGTCAGTGAGTGTGTGAGGAACCCATGTCTAAAGGTGTGTTTGTGTGTTTGTGTGTGTGTTTGTGTGTGTGTGTGTAGCAGTCACGCCTGGATGATAATGCAGGATCATTATGAAGATGAGCAGGCTTCTATATCTGAGCCCAATTCATTATGTCGTTGTGGTGCACGGCTGGAAACCCCTCTTTACCCCTTTATAACCCCTCAGTCTCCTAGTGTGCATGTGTGCATTTGTGTGTGTGAATGTGAATGAGTGTGTGTGTGGGGACAGTTGTGTAGATATATAGTTGCTGGCAGTTAGTCAGGCATGTTAATCAGGGCAGTTAACTGAAAGGTATTGACGTTATTGAGTAAGGCAGTGAATAATTACTTGGTGAGGAAGGTGAAAGTGTAGAGATGCTAAGCTAATATACAGCCACAATAAATAGCACAGTATAAAACCTATCGCCAACTGTACTGTATCAAATACTGCGTACATTCATGTTTGGCTAAAGCTAATATCCTTCTGGTACACACTCCCTGCAATGCACACAAATTAAATCAGAACAATCATATTTATTAGAAACACAATCCTACCATTGCACAGCACTAGTGACGTTAGTTAAGTGAAGTGCAGCAACATCATTGCCAGAGCCATGCAAAAAACTTATTTGATAAAGCAGCAGTTTAGGGGATTGAACCAATAACCAAATTGTATTGCTGCATATTGGCCATATTTTCTGCTTCCATATCAGTGTATGGGAGATTAAACTTAGAAGAAACCTGTTTCTTTAACCTTTGCACCCAATTTTTTGGTGCATAGGGATGCAAACCACTAACCTTCTGGCCCAAACCCGTTCCTCTAACCTTTAAACCCACTAAGTGGGACTCAAAGCAGTAAACGTCTGCTTCCAAGCCTGTTTTTCTAACCTTTAAACCACCTATGTCAGTGCATAGGGATTCAAACCACTAAACTTCTGTTTCCAAGCCTGTTTCTCTAACCTTTGCACACTGTGTGTCAGTGCATATGGTAATAAAGCCAACAACCTTCAGGTCCCAAACTCATTTCTCTTACCTTTAAACCCATTATGTCGGTACATAGGGTCTGAAACCACTAAACATCTCGTCCCAAACCTGTTTCTCTAAACTTTGCACCCACTATGTTTGTGCATTGGGATTCAAACCAATAAATTCCTGTTTCCAAACCAACTTCACTAAACTTTGTGCTTACTGTGTCTGCGCATAGGGATTCAAACCTGTTTCTTTAGCTTTTAAACCCACTATGTTGATGCATAGGGATTCAAACCACTAACCTTCTGCTTCCAAGGTTGCTCCTCTAACCTTTGCACACAGTGTGTCATTGTATAGGGTCTGAAACCACTAAACCTCTGGTCCCAATCCTGTTTCTCTAACCTTTAAACCCAATATGTCGGTGCATAGGGTCTGAAACCACTACACCTCTGGTCCCAATCCTGTTTCTCTAACCTTTGCACAATATGTGTCAGTGCATAGGGGATAAAGCCAACAACCTTCTGGTCCCAAACGTGTCTCTCTAATATTTACACACACTATGTTGGTGCATTGAGACTTAAACCACTAAGCTTCTGGTCCTAAACCCATTTCTCTAACATTTACACCCTCTCTGTTGGTACATAGGGACTCAAACCACTAATCTTCTGCTTCCAATCCCGTTTCTCTAACCTTTGCACAATATGTGTCAGTGCATAGGGGATAGAGCCAACAACCTTCTGGTCCCAAACTTGTCTCTCTGACTTTTACCCACACTATGTAGGTGCATAGGAATTCAAACCTCTGAACTTCTGGTCCCAAAACCATTTTTCCATTTGTAAAATAATGTACTGTTTGTCTGTAATGCTGATCCAGATGGATTTGGTTTTATAAACCTCTGTTTATGAGCACTGGCAGATATTATACATAATATAAAGAAATGATTGGATGGCAAAAATGGCCCACAGGGCAGCCCCTGCATCAGCAGCATGAGCCTGACAGCAGCAACACATTCTGGATCGGATATCAGTATAGCCCAAAATATCACAGAAATGCTTGTAAAGCAACATAACATAAAGTGAGTCTAAGCGACATCTTAAAAACAGAAAACACATAAAGCCTAATGATAACCTGAGAACAATACTGACTTATCTATTTGAATATATTTTAGAAGAACTACAGCATCTTTATTTTCAGACTCCAATTTCAACCAGAATGGATCATAAAGACAGTCTTAAGCCCTATCTGTACAGGATTAGTTTCTCGTGGGTTCTGGGATGATTTTCTCTTTTATGGGGGTCCTCTGTGATTTTATTCCCATCCGGAACGACCATGTACGTGTTTTTCTCATATGTCCTCTGAGAAAATTACAGGCTGAATTATCTACTGTTTTTCTCTGAACGTCTGGATCCACATCTCGTCTCCTCACGTTTAATAAAATAGCTATTTGTCCACTGCCACGCACCGTAATTATACTTTGGGCGTGCATTTCCACTGAGATCCAAGTAAAACAACAGTGAGTGGAAATGGAGGAGCTACTGAACGCGATGTCATGTGACCGAGACAGCCTAAAAACTCACTGGTCCTCTTTTTACTGTTTTTTTCAATTGAGGTCCGGATGCAGAAGTTTTATCCCTGAGAAACTAATCCGTCCTGATAGGGCTTTAGTCTGCTGGAGAAATCGAATGCATGTTTACAACAGATGTAGTCATGTATACTGATTATATTTTGCCAAAATTGCCCGCTTTTCAATAATTTTTTGTTTAATTTACACTATTTTAGCTTCGATACTTAAGGTGCTGCTATTGTATCGATATCATATATGGTAAAATGATTTCTAATAATTTCTGTCAATGATACCCATCCCCAGTGCACACACACATATGCGTACACACATTTACACACACACACACACGCCCATCGTAGAGCTGTGGAAATCGGCTTAGCTCCTCTCTTTGTGAGCCAGAGCCCAGAAGACTAATTCAGCTAATTAAACTCTTACTAGGAGTGAAAGAGCGAGTGAACGGAGGAGGTGTGAAGAGGGGATTGGGTGAGGTCAGGATCGAAGAGGGGTCCGGGGACCAGCAGCACACATCCATCATGCCTTCATCCCTTTCTTCTTCATATGACTAATTAAGGGCAAATAAGGATCCAGGCACCAGGCGCACAAACCTATGGCGCTCATTAGCCGACGGGTTGGCCATAGCTATGATCTAATTATGTGGCATCGAGTCAGCGGCCCTGATGATGGATGTGGACGTATGGAGTGTGGTGTGGGTGATTTAGACACTGTGGAACCTGCAGATGGTATAGTTCGTTTGGTTCGTTCTTGCGTGAACAGAAAGTGCAGTTCCACAGTTTAGTAGTTAATGAGATCATGCGTTAGGACTTTTTCCATTAAAAAATAAACAGGTCAGCAGCTCTAGCAGCCTGTAGAATTATTAAGAAATGGCTAACAGACCATTTATAGGGAATTGAACTTCTCTGCTGGTCAAGCTGATCAAGCTGGTTGAGTACCGTAGCTTTGCTCTTGGGCAGCATAGAGTATTTGATGGTTTAGCATGACCATCCCACATAACATGTTCATGTAGGGTTCCTGTATTGGTAGTCCAACTGGGAACAAGATTCCCAATTGACTCCATGGGTTGGATCCAAATATGGATGTCAGTGATGATACCAGGAGGGGAAAACATGGCTCCCATCTGGGATGTGCCCAACACATGGGACCCAACTGAGTAAAGGTTGGCTGATGAGACCAATTTATGAAGCCTGTCTTCATACAAGGCTCAATTAGAGCCCATGAATCCTTGGAACACACCCAGCCCATGTTCCATCCACTTTCCATCCATGGTGAACCAAGTTTGTCCAACTTGACCAAGCCAGTCTACCAATATTGATAAACCATTGCTAGACCGTCTTGACCAGGATGCTTAACCAGTCTGACCAAGGAGATCAAACTGGTTAAACTGGTAGATCAGTTTAGCGAGTTTAGAGATCTGGGATAGCATGAAAAACCAGCACAAGCTCAAATTGGCAGTGTCGGTTGAGACCTGGCATTGGACATGCAAAATTGGGCCAAAAGTGTTATATACTCAGCAAAACAAAAATACAAGAAACTTTTTTTTGCGATACTTTTGCTTGGGATACAATATTGCACACCAACAATTCCCATATTATTCTCAATACTGTGTTGTCACTAGCAACTTCGGCAGATTGTCATGTTAAACCTGTTATTATAATTCTAATGACCTACTTGGACGCCAACTTGAAATTAAAATATACAACTTGTTGGATAATAGCAGAACTGGTTATCCAGCTGGCTTTCCAGTATAGGCTCCATATGTGCCTGGATGACTATTAGCAAATAATATTATGTTGTATTTCCACTGATGTTCTATTACTCAAATACTTTCACTGTCTCTTGGTTCATTCATAAACTGAATAAAACAGATATAATAAAACACATTCCCTTTGTTTTGTATGTGCTCATTCTTCTCCATTCAAGACATAACCCATTTAAAAGAATTGGCCTGAACATCACACTTTTCATTTGAGCTCTGTGCCTCTGAGAAGTGGTTTAAAATGGACCGTGCAGCAGTAATCAGGTTTACAGTGCATTATCCTGAGGTCGACATCTCCAAATGTGAACTGCGTACTGTATGTTCAGTGCTGAAGTCCAGTGAGTGAATATATATATTTCACAATATATGAATGGTAGTGGAAAATGTACTGGAAATTATGTTCCATTCTTATCATGGAGACATTGTTACTGGTCAGCTCTGCAAATGTGAAGATTTCCCAGCATTGCATGAGCTGCGTTTACTCAGGTAAACAGTATTAAGCTTGGGGTTTATGTGCACAGCAGATAATAGCAGGTACACACGAGGGGCACAAACACATAGTCACAGTTATGGTGGGGCTAAATGCTTATATATATATATATATTATATATATATAAGTCAGAGGCAAAACAAAAACGAGTTTAAAACTGACAGAAGGAAATGCTACATATTTAGGGCACTTCATAGAGTATATTTAGGGTACTATAGGGCACATAATGTATCTACCAGTCTAATTCAGGGTAGGCTGTCAGGTTAACGTATTTTTTGTAGTAACTAGTAGTAGGAACAGGGGTGTCATCATGTTTTTCTTCTAAATTTAGCAGGTGGCGAGACCTGTAAAGCTAAGCTAAGCTAAGCTAAGTAAACAAAACTCTTCAAACAAGTCAAACGAGCGCTGGATGTTAATCTACACAGATTTCTCTCCGGAAAACTGTTTATTTGGGCGAGTAAATCACTTCAATTTATTTACAGTAAGCTTAGATTTATAGATTTCCTCTTGCGTTAGCCTCAGTTAGCGGCTAATGCCACCTGACGGCGCTAAACTGAGGAACCTTGAGTGTTCCAGTAAGCCTGGGTGATATTAGCTAGAACGGCTAAAGAGCTAGCACCCAGTGCGGTTAACGACTAATGCTAATGCTGCTCCAACAGTGCTATCCAAGGTTCGCAGCAGGGTACAGGCTGATACACACACCTCTGAATGGTGAAAGAGCTAGCGATCATAGCTAATGCTAATACTACAGGATAGGGGTGTGCGATAAGGCCCTAAAATAATATCACGATATTTCATGGTATTTTATATATTTTAAGAATACACTACTGCAACAAAATGAAAATTGAATTTTACTATTGCATACAATATATGGCACACCCCTAACTGAGATATTAAAAATACCATAATTTTATTAGATTTGTAACAAAAGTCAATGATCCAGAATATAGTCATAATACTAATCATACTAATAATGCACTCCATATATCTCCATATATCCAGGATTAAAGTAAAATAAATGATATATAATGGGAAATGAGAACAGTGTGAATTTTTCTTTTGCTAAAAACAGTAAAAAAGTAGAACCCTGATGTGATAATTAGGGGTGGGTGATATGGCACCATATTTCCGGGTATAATATCGTTCACCATATTCAAAAATGTTGGTGATATTATTGTGTACGATACGATATGGTGACTTTACTGCTCCTTAATACCTGATTGGTAGAATTTATATATAAGGCGCACAGATGTTTTTTGAGAAATTAAATGATTTTAAGTGCACCTTAAAATAGTGTGCAAAATATGGTAAAAATGAGAGGACAGAGGCCCTGTGGGAGAGAATAGGAGCCTTCAGAGCCAGAACGGAGATGAGTGTGGAGTTTGTGTAATGCAGTTTAAGAGTAATTAATCACAGCGTCTCTGTCCGGTCTGTTTCTCGCCGCCCTAAAGAGCTAAAGAGGTGCTGATGGATTTGGTGACGATTCTGGCTGGATTCAGTCTTGGCCTTTAGGGAGCAGTAAAAACAGACAGGGCCCGTTATAGAGTGACTTACGGCGTCAGCCGGGAGCCGATCGATGATCAGGACACTGCGTTCTCAGTCCCGCTGTTCTCTCGCACGATCTAACATCATGCCGTTCAATTCAGGACCGTTTTCTTTATGTAGCGCTTTTATAGCAGACGCCAGCGCTAGGACTTGAACGGAATACATTTTTGGAAAATATGTCCACATAATAACGTTACTGCAACAGCCTCTGTTTATGTTTATGATCAATTTAAACAGAATAAAAGTGTCGAATCGATTTACACAGTGTGTTCACGCCAAAACAGTTCCATGTAGAGTAGCTCTGACCGATCACAGGTTAAGAAAAATAAAATATCTAAACACTTTGTCACAATTTCTCTCATCTGCTGATACCCGCTATCTATCTATCTATCTATCTATCTATCTATCTATCTATCTATCTATCTATCTATCTATCTATCTATCTATCTATCTATCTATCTATCTATCTATCTATCTATCTATCTATCTATCTATCTATCTATCTATCTATCTATCTATCTATCTATCTATCTATCTATCTATCTATCTATCTATCTATCTATCTTAACCATCCACCCAAATACAGAGCTGTTAAAAAGTTTGGATACACCGTAAATTAAGTTATCTACTAAACAGAGAAAAGCAGAATATGTTTTATATTTTACATTCTTCAAAGTAGCACCTCTTGCTTAGATTACACTGTTTTGCACATCTCTGCTGCATTTTCTCAGTCACCTAGAATTCAGGCTTTCAGTTAACAGCTGTGCTGAACTGTTACTTACTGTTAATTACTTCTTGTTACTAATTATTGACTAATTTCTTGCCTCTTAATGTGTTTGAGAGCATCAGTTGTAAAGTTGTGAAGACGTAGAGTTACAGGTATACAATAAATATTTCTTATTTAAAGCATTTATTTGCAGAAAATGAGAAATGGCTGAAATAACAAATAAAAAGATGCAGAAAAGCTTTCAGACCTCAAATAATGCAAAGAAAGCAAGTTCATATTAATATAGTTTTAAGAGTTTCGAAATCAGTATTTGGTGGAATAACTCTGATTGGTTTTTAATCACAGTTTTTTTTTTCATGCATCTTGGCATCATGTTCTCCTCCACCAGTCTTACACACTGCTTTTGGATAACTTTATGCTGCTTTACTCCTGGTGCAAAGATTCAAGCAGTTCAGTTTGGTTTTCACTTTGGTAAAATCAAAGAAACTCATATTTTTTAAGTGTTCTCTTAATTTTTTTCAGATCTGTATATATGTTTGACCAAGAGGCTAGTGAGAAGAAGTCTTCATAGGACTTTTAAACACAGATTTTGTTCTCAGGAAGCCAATCAGGAAGCCAGGTGTAGGATCTATTGGTCAGGAAGCAAATTAAGGACTAATAAAGCTGTATTAGCCTAAACTAAATTAGCTATTTGTTAAATGCTGCTTCCTTTAATTACATGTAGATGCAGGTGGAGCTCTCAGGTGATGGATGGATGGATGGATGGATGGATGGATTATGGATGGATGAGTGGAAAACTAGTGGGCGTTCTCTAAATATGAGTCGCCTATTACAACCACCAACTATTACAAATACCAGCTTAGCCTTCAGGACATACAGCGTGTTTAGAAGTAATGCATACAATTACATAAGGCTACATGTGTACCTGTTTAACCCAGCATTTATAAACACACACACACACACACACACACAAACACACACACACACACACACACACACTGTTCATGGGAGGTCAGCAGGAAAGCTCAGTGCTAGCTAAGGTGTGGGTGGAGAGGTCACCTTCTGTTCTATATTTGGCGTCTATTATACACACCTCTGTGAGCTCACACACACACACACACACACACACACAACCTCTTTCACACACACACAAACTCTCACCCACAGTCCCCACCCCCACCCCCCTCTCTCTCTCTCTCTCTCTCTCACCCTCCCTCACTTACACATACAGACTCTGCAGAGACTTTCAAGGACGTTCCTGCGTCTTCCTGTACTGCAGGTTCACTGCTGCACACTGCGCTGTGCTGTACGCTGTGCTGTACCCTGTGCTGCACAGGCCTCCGCCGGGAGATTCTGCGGGAGGTTAGCACAACAACAACATCCATCAATCAACTGAGGGCTTCCTACAGATCACTGTTTACCCCATGAATAATGGGTTGCTGTAAAATCAGTGTGTGCGCTGATATGCACTTGTCACTTGTCGATTATTAAATACATTACATACATTAAAGCTAGGGCTGCATGATATATATCTTTTAAACATCGCCATCGTGATGTGAGCATGCACAATAGTCACATCGCAGGACGTGTGATGTCACTTAAGACAATTAAATCAAACACGTCATGTTGCAATGTGTTTTGATTCTTGACACAAGAAGTAGCTACACAGCGCTGTCTCTGTGTCTGTGCGAGTGACAGGCTGCTGCTGCCTGAGAAGTGCGCGAGGGAGGGTTAGCATGGTATATTGAAATAGAGTGAGGTTGAGTGAGGTAGAGGTCCATAGTGAATGCTTACAACTACTTCTTAACCTGGGGAAAATGAGTGCAGCCCAGCCAAATGTCTAAAAAAAGAATCTTAAGCTTTATTCTTTTTGTTTCACATTGATATTGAGATATATAACAGCTTATGTAAGCGTAAGCTTGAATAATCAAATAATGGAAAAACACATGAGTCATGAGTTTACATGAGTCAGGCAATAATCTTAATCAGATGTTTTAGACTTTTAAACTAATATCAGAATATCAAAAATTGACTTCTTAAAAATCAGATTTTTACTCAATTTTACCTAGTTAAAAACCTCTGGAATATAATCAAGAGGAAGATGGATGTTCAAAAGCCATCAAACCACCAAACTGAACTGCTTGAATTAATTTTTGCACAAGGAGTAAAGCAGCATAAAGTTATCCAAAAGCAGTGTGTAAGACTGGTGGAGGAGAACATGATGCCAGGATGCATGATGAAAAGTGTAATTAAAAACCACCAGGGTTATTCCACCAAATATTGATTTCTGAACTCTTAAAACTTTATAAATATGAACTTGCATTTTCTTGGGATTATTTGAGGTCTGAAAGCTCTGCATCTTTTTCTTGTTATTTCAGCCATTTCTCATTTTCTTATGCTCTGCAAATAAATGCTCTAAATGACAATATTTTTATTATTTGAAATTTGGGAGAAATGTTGTTCCACCTCTAATATTCACGATATATGTAAAAGTATATACCAGTATTGTGTATCATGATTCGATAAAATATTGTCATATTTTCCACCTACATTTCTTGTATATACCTGCCAAGACTGAGTCCAGTGTAAGCTGAGGTGTGATGTAAATGTTATGATTCAGATATCACAGTATATCACCTATAAACATGGAGATTCTGCTTCGCCCACCTTTACCGCCCGCAGACTGATGGGATGAGTAATGCAGCTACGAGAAATGAGCAGCCGTGACGTTTCTTCCCATCAAACTGAGATATTAATTACTGTTGTCTGCAGACAGTCCTGATTGACGGCGAGCAGTCTTTCTTTCCAGAAAACGAGACGCCTGATAATGATTAAGAGTGAAACGCTTTAAACACTGTGGTCGGCAGTCGACCCGCAACAAAGATGTCAGGGAAGGATTGACGGTGGGAGAAAGAGAGAGAGGGATGAAGAGGGAACAGCTTGGCAGCTCGTGTCCTTATTTATTCCTCTTTATGCATGTTTGTTCTCATCCAGATTGAGCCGCAATAATGCGGGTTTATTAACCGTTTTACAGCCTCTCCGCTTCGCCACTCGCCGCGGATCATCAAGCTGAGTTATTAGAGTTGCAGCCTTGAGCAGATTTACAGCTGACCATCAGTTACACCCTGACTTTCTGAGGCTCAAACAGGCACACGATAAACCATCTCACAGTTACTACAGACTGGCATTTTTATGTCTTTCTTATCTTGGAGAAAAAACTTTTCCAAGACGCATTAGCTGTTGTTTTTGTGCCAGGTTCTGGCAAATATGTCTTATTGTAGTTATATTAGAGTTATATGTAGTTATTGTTGCCACATAAATGCTTATCAATATACATTACCAGTCAAAAGTTGTAGAAAACATTTTTCCTTTACTTTTTAGAGCTATTTAAGCTCTTAGCCTAAGTGCTGGAGAAACTTCACAAAAAACTCACCCTTAGACAAAATATTGTAAATCTAACAGAAACATGGCGACACCCTTGCTCACTTCGATGTAGGTGTCCTTACTAGTGTTGCTTAATAAGCCTTATCATCTGTTGCGCCATATATATATATGTGTGTCTAAACAATACGTTAATGGATATTTGTTAGAGCTGAACAGTTTTGGCTCTTTTCCCCTGTATGGTACCCACACTACTCTACTGGATTTGGCTCTGGCTTTTTCACCAACTTGGTACAACTGGGTACTTTTTAGACCCTGCCAGCTTATGGTTCCAAGCAAACTGTAAAGGAACTAAAATGAGATGTCTAAACCTCGGAGAGAGCTGTAGAATTGCGAGAGAAGCGTAGATAGCTTGCAGTGAAAAAGACATTTCTAAAGGGAATGGTGAGTATTGAGAATAGTATGTTGCTGAGTCTGCTTTAATGTGGTCCTAGATGAAGAGCCTAATAAGAGTGGAAATAGGGTGCTTGTGAAACTCCTCACATCAGCAAAATGAGAAATGAAACCTCCTACAGCTTCACTGTTACTTGCACACAAGGACTGCAGGGCAACAGGTGTGCATTTTGAGACTGGGCATTAGTGTTCTCCTCCAAGTGTGTTGAGCTAATAATAATAATAATAATAATAATAATAATACATTTTATTTCATAGGTGCCTTTCTGTCTCTCAAGGGCACAGTGCAAAGAGTGTAAAATGCATAAAAAAAAAAAATAATAAACACAAAAAAATGTAAAACTAGGTAAAAAAGACAATGGAATTGAGTCAGATGGAAAAGGCAATTCTAAACATGTGGGTTTTGAGGGCAGATTTAAACCCTTCCAGCTCTCTGCAGCATTGCATGGTGGGAGATTCCTACTAGTTGCATACAATATAATGGCTACACATGATACGACTCCTTCCTTATGAAGCTAATCAGCTAGCTCCTCGTCCTTCTGTCCTTCTTTAATATCTGTCCTGCTGCATTGCAGAATAACAGACGCGCCAAGCCAATGTTCTCCTCAGACAGGCCCAAACGAGCCCAGACCAGTTTAGCGAAATGATCTCAGCTGCTGCCAATTCCAGCGCGGCCGGTGTCTCTCCAAACGAGGACGCTTTCCTGCAGCAGATACAGGCCGAAGGCCCGCGAGACTCAGGAGACGGTAAGAAATAAAGCAGGTCCAGAGTGCTATCGATCTAAAACCTTTTATAGCACATTTAGACAGGAGAAATCGTTTCATAGAGGAAGGGAAGCGTGCAGGTGTTTGCAGCACCTTCCCATAACATTAACTTTTCAGCAGAGGGTCAGATGACGGATCGGGTCAGCGCCGGTGGTGTGATCACTCTCACCACGCTTCTGCTGTGAGCTATAATAGAATCCGGTTAATCACTGCAGGAACAAGCCAATGCCCATTATTTAGAGCTGATGCTGAGGTGCTAAAAGAGAGTCCTCTTCCAGAAATACTGCTAATAAGAAACGAAAGCTTGTAGAAAAGCTAATGCTAATTTGTCCCTGTTACTTTCCTTTACTGCGCAACTTTAGCAGTAAGTAGTTAAAGAGCAGAAATCTGTTATGACTTCATTGTAGTTTGGAGATGTTGTAGTTTTGGACTGTTTTATCCCATTTTCTCCCCATTTTAAAAGGCCAATTACCCAGTTCATTATAAAAAAACATTTTGTGGACGATATATGATCCCAAAAAATATTTCGATACACAATATTATTGTCATTTTAAAATAATTTAAATTCCAATGACAAAATGATAATAGTATAGCACAACAAAGCAATTATACTGTTTTAGATACAGCAGCATTTTAAATAATCATAATTTGGAATTATTGTATGAAGTC
Source organism: Astyanax mexicanus (assembly GCF_023375975.1). Taxonomy (NCBI): domain Eukaryota; kingdom Metazoa; phylum Chordata; class Actinopteri; order Characiformes; family Acestrorhamphidae; genus Astyanax; species Astyanax mexicanus. The sequence continues at coordinate 2,188,262 of NC_064413.1, forward strand.
ACAGTTATTGAAGCATAGGTCCCTTAGCATGACTGGCTAAAATACTGAATACAGTAGACGATATCACGATTATGCCCCAACATCAGGAAGGTGAAGACTAGCACATGCCTCCTCCAATACATGTGAAGTCAGACTCCGCCTCTTTTCCAACTTCTGCTGATGCAGCATTGCCGAGTAGCTAGGCATGTAGTGATAACAATGTTATTATGGGCTTATCGTACAATCGTTTTTGTAATCGCGATCTTTTTTGCCGACAACGATAACAGTTTACATTAAAGAGAGCGAGTCGCTTTTAGAGAACGTTTAGAGAAGTCTGATCCGGGATGGGCTTTGTTTTAAAGCGCCATTCCTCAGCTCCGGTGTCCAGAGTTTATAAAATAATTATTATTGTAAATGTTACTTTACTTTAGGACATTAATATATTTTTATATTGGAAGCCCAATGTCTGCTCTTAGTAATAAAAAGTTAGTTTAACTGTAAAATGATATAATAGTATTATTATGCTAGTATTCTATTACTGTGGCACACTGTCTTAAAGCTCATTTGGAAGCCCAGAAGCAGGAAAAAGCTTTTTCTATAGTGGCGCTTTAAAATGACAATATTATAGTTTATCGCAATAATTTCTGGGACAATATATCGTCCTGAAAATGTTGTTATCCGATACATCAGCACATACTGTTGCTGAACCTAGACCTGCAGACCAACTGCAGCATCAACCCCACATCATTTACTTACTTAAATCCAGGTGGAGAATTTATTTTTGGCCAGGTAGTTTAAATTAATGCTTTATTATTAGGTTTGTCACAATAATTGCAATATCGATTTATCATACAATAAATGAACATGACCTCAATCATTTTTGATAATCGTGATATCATCTTTTGTTTTTATTCATATGTTTGTTCACAAATATAAAAGTGAACAGTGTTTTAGCCAGTCATGCTTCAAAAACTGTGACTAAAGTAGGTGAAGAAATAAGTATATAATTACAAAACGAATTATAATAAATTATTTTTTTATTTTTAGCTGTCTTTAAAAAGTGTATAATTACTTTTTTATGCTATTCTGTCATCATTATAAATTTACAAAAATATTGTGTATCGCAATAATTTCTGGGACAATATATCGTCCACAAAAAGTTATTTTTGTGACAGACCTAATTATTAAAGATATTTTATTGTTATAAGCCATTTCTGTTTTTTTGAAGATGCAGGGCCTTCTCATCATCTTCTCTCTGATTAAAAAATATATCAGTTTTTAATGTTTCACAGTGAGTCCCAGTCTTTTCTTTGCCTCCATCTTTCTTTCTCAGCTGCTTCCACTTCCCCCACATACACTGTGTGTGTGTGTGTATCTGTCCTGTTTAAAGCTTAATACACACACACACACACACAAAAATGCATGTGCACCGCTATCTCTCTCTCTCTTTCTTTCTTTCTCTCTCTCTCTCTTTTTTTCTGTGAGGACAGCAGGAGTAAATATAGCTCAAACATGCAGCATGCAGGATGGAGCAGACGTGTTTTATATCTGAGAGCCTCGGAGAGACTCAGCTGCGTTAGATGTTTTTATACAGATCTGCTTACTCACAGCTCTGCTGGGCAGCCAATCAACTTCCAGCGCATTGCCTTTTGTTGCAGTGTATAATAGCGCATCTATCTGAAGATGGTCATTCAGCCTTATTCGCTTTATAAGACGTAATTATAATAATATTCAATAAATTACACATTTATACATTATTGAATGAAAATCCTTATTGTCTGTACTCCAGTAGATAATCTAATCTAAGCTCAGAATCTGACGTATTTTGTATCTGTCAGGTTCGGACGCAAATGCGAGTATATTTATTATAAAACAGAAATAAAATGAGATAAACCACACATAGAAACAATGAACACAAAAAGACTAGAAACTCAGCAAAAACCTACAACCAAACAGACGTAACAACGTCCAAGAACCGACAAACTAACACTAAAAAAAACACAGGGGTTTAAATACACACGGAGGCAACAGGAAACAGGGAACACTTGAGGACAGGTAATGAGGAGGCGGAGCTACAAATGAACACAGTTGGGAGCACTGAAGACTTGGGTGGAGACAAGGAGAACACAGAGAGGGCCATGTGCTTAGATTGAATGTGTCATAAATAAATGAATGAATCAATGAATCATTTTGAAATGTGAAATAATAATGCACTAAATAATTTTTAGAACGATCGAATTGAATCAAGGTCAGATTTAAGGTTTTCATTTAAACTGACCACCTAAAAATGATGAGTTTCTTTGATTTTACCAAATTGAAAACCTCTGGAATATAATCAAGAGGAAGATGGATGATCACAAACCATCAAACCACCAAACTGAACTGCTTGAAATTTTGCACCAGGAGTAAAGCAGCATAAAGTTATCCAAAAGCAGTGTGTAAGACTGGTGGAGGAGAACATGATGCCAAGATGCATAAAAAAAACTGTGATTAAAAACCACCAGGGTTATTCCACCAAATATTGATTACTGAACTCAAACTTATAAACTTATATATGAATATGAAGCTTTTCTGCCACTTTTTTTTATTTCAGCCATTTTTTCTGCCAGTTTTTTTGCAAATAAATGCTCTAAATGACAATAATCAAACATAAACCTATAAATAGCAAAATCAGAGAAACTGATTCAGAAACTGAAGTGCTCTCTTCATTTTTTTCAGAGTTTTTCAGAGTCCAAATAAAAATAGACAATGGAACTCAGTTGTATTCCTGAATTAAGTTAAATCAGATTGTGTGGTGACAGTAATATGTTATAAATTATCATTATACTGAAGCTCCTCTGGTTGTACGGGTTGATGGACGTGTGTTTGTGTTTGTATGAGCGCTGCATGTTTGTGCATCTTCTAATGAGGCCGTTACTGACGGGGGGCTGGGGGCCACAATACTAAAATATTCATCAGGTCACATTAAGTTTACAATATGAGCAGAAGAGAAACGACCCACAGCCGGGCAGAAGCACAGCCAAACATCCCCGGCACTTAACACGGATCTGCCCGGCTTTATATAGCCCAGCGCACAGAGACCCCACCATCACCATCACCACTGCAGCAGCAGCAGCACACGGAGACGGGCAGAGGAAACATGTTGATTTATTAAAATGCTTCCTTTTCTCAGTACAATCCGGCTCTGAAGGACAACACAACACACTCTCCCTCAGAGGAGAGGAGGAGGAACATGGGAACGGATGAAAAATGGAAGCAGGAGGGAAACATGCAGAGAAAAAGAGAGACAACAAAGAGAGAGGACAAAGAAAGAGCAAAAGGATGTTTTGATGTTTTAACCGTGCTTAAAATGGGAGAATAGAATTGTCATGACCAAAACTGTCATGCATTAAATCATTACATCATGCAAAGAATTACATCCAATCAATCAATCCAATCATAGTGAAATTTCAGATGTAATAATTCACGAAATCATTTAAAATTATATGAAATTGAACTTGCATTATAATGTATTTACTTGTGCTGTCAGCGTTAGGCTGTTAATAAGATTAAATATCCGCTATTTAACTATTTAAATTTTGATTTACTTTTATATTCACTTATTATTTTATTATGTTGTTCCTTGTCACATCTGACTATGGTTATGCTGAAAAATATGTTTATACCCTTAAATCCTAAATGTATATATTTTTTAATGTACCTGTTGATTTGCCCTGTGCATGAAGGAAATGTGTAGTAAAAAAAACTTTAATAACAAAAAGTGACTTTCACATTTTACATTAATTTCTATTGTTTCTATTGAGTCAAAATTAAACGAGCTGCCGCTATGATCGGGAGATCGCTGATTTGAATCCCAGTCATGCAGCTTGCCATCAGCTGCCGGAACCCTGAGAGAGCACAATAAAGAGCCTTGCCTTCTCTGGGTGGGTACAGTACAGTAGATAGCGCTCTTTCTTTCCCTCTCATCACTCCTAGGGTGATGTGGATCAGCACAAGGCTGCATCTGTGAGCTGATGTATAAGAACCGAGTCGCTGCGCTTTCCTCCAAATGCAACATCAGCATCAGCAGCAGTTTAAAAAGAGGTGTAGTTTGACTTCACATGTGTCGGAGGAGGAGTGTCCTAGTCTTTAGCATTTTATCATTTTTAAGCCTTTTACATATTTGAGCTAAGGGTGGATTCAGCTAAAATCAAGGGAGTTTATTGGCCCTTTAAGGCTATCAATTGGAAAATGGTCCTCTGATGCAAAATGTTTTCTTTCTTTCTATATGGAAAGACGTTTTTAACCAAACAAAGAACCATTTATGCTTTAAAGTTCTTCTTTTAGTATAATGGTCGAATATATGGAATTCTAGTAAAGAAGCCCTGAAGTCGCCCTGTGTGCGGGTAGGTCATAATAAGTGTGGATGCAGAGTAAACTGAAGCCTGTGCCAGTAATAGGCAGGGATATACAGGATAGTGTTATAGCGAGAGAGAGAGAGAGAGAGAGAGAGAGAGAGATAAAGAGAGAGAGGGGATGACAGCAGCAGGAGATAGAGGGGGTAGAATTTATGGTGCGTGATTAGCGTCTTCATTGATCTGCTGTGTAAAGCTATCATTCCTGCCCACTGAACACAGAGTGAGAGATGGGAGGATGAGATAGAGAGAGAGAGAAAGAGAGAGATGTGAAGTTAGAGGTATAGAGGCAGGATACAGTATTGCAGCATGCAAAGGTTTGGACACAATACGTGGTAAGAACAATGGTTAAACCCCTGTTGAGTATCACGTCTGTCCACCAATTTCTTACGTTATTTAGGCTGGAGGCTGTTTTGTTTCTCCCCATTTCTCCTCATTCACGAGCTTCCAGATGCTGGACGATGTGGCCAAAATTTTAATTGCAATATTTTCCCTAATTTCGGTCAATACGATATAATTTCAGTGTCAATATGGTACCACTTTAAAATAAGACTACCTTTATAAAGGGTTTATAAATGGTTTACAATTAGTTTATTAATGGTTAATAATTAGGTTGTAAATGCCTTAAAAATCATTAATAATCAGTTATAACACATAATTAGAAAGGGCAACAATGTAGATGGCTGTGGGTTCACTATTTGGCAAACAATAGGTCATAATTGCCCTTTCTATGTATGTGTATGTATATTTTCAACCTAATTAGTAACCATTAATAAACTAGTTATAAACCATTTATAAACCCTTTATGAAGGTAGTCTTATTTTAAAGTGGTACCATCAATATAAATACTTTGAAGGCCTCAAAAAAATCTGTACCTACTACTGTCGGAAAACTTCATTAAGTCTTTGAATCCTCCTCTCACACAAACTATATAATACTTATAAAAATAAAAATGGTCAAAATAACTCAATGCTCACTTTTATTTGCATATAGCGAAATAAAAACATCCCTGTCAAACATAAACCTATAGCCTGTATACATATTACCAATAAAATAACTTTAAATTGCAACAGAGGCAGAGCTTCTTATTCTTTTGTAAACAAATTTAACAGATTAAAACAAAAGTGTTTCAACCAGGATAAAGACTATAAAAAGCCTTCATATAACGTTTCATAAAAGGAACAGGAAATCCCCGTCAAATAAACAAACCTATAGGCTTTATCAACTATAAATAACTTAGTTACAACATAAACTACAAAAGTGCTTCAGCCAGAATAAGGAAAATATTGTATGTAGTGGAACAATGTACATCAATTTGTACAAATGCATATTCAGTTTGTCCTACACTTTGCAGAGTATTGCCAACTAGGTGTGGGCGATATGGCTCTAATTTAATATCACAATATTTGTGGTAACAGTCTTCTTGGGTTTAACATTGAAGTATTAAAAATGAATTTTAAAAAGACATAAGGAGGGTGAAGACTAGCACATGCCTCCTCCGACACATGTGAAGTCAGCCACCGCCTATTTTTGGAGGAAAGTGCAGCGACTCAGTTCTGATACATCAGCTCACAGACGCAGCCTTGTGCTGATCCACATCACCCCTAGGAGTGATGAGGGGAAAGAGCATCAACTACTGGCTACAAGGCTAATTGTGCACTCTCAGGGCACCAGCAGCTGACGGCAAGCTAAGCTATTTTTTTTACAGGAGAACTTATAAGTTTACACCCGAAAAAGCCTTCTGAGATAAAAAAACTCAACTCTTCACCTCACAGTAACAGAACACTTTAACACAAGATGCTCCAACATAACGCGTAGCAGAAACACGAGAAAGAGGATGAGAGATCTGGTTAAAGCAAGTGAAAAGACAAGGTGAAAGAAGAAACACATTGATGTTTTTTCCTGTATTTAGCCTTTGCAGCTCTTCAGGGAGCTGCTATTTATCGACCAAAGGAGAAAAGTTTAGAAGACTGAAGGGAGAGACTGTAGTGGCAGTGGATTGAACACGGTCAAAAACAAGACAGAACACATTTCCTAAAATAGAGTCGGCTGTCATGTTTCAAGGTTGTGGAAGAGTCAAAATTTTGTTAGAATTCAACATCAAATCGTCCTTTGTTTTTTATCAGAAATACTCCAATGAAAAAATAAAATCTCCATTATTTAGTTCTCGACCTGAATTAAACCACTTTGCCTGGTTATTTCACCATTCCTTAATATTATTCCTAAATCTATTTTTAGAATTTAAGGATATTTATTGCCCAATTGATTGATAATGTTAGTGTAATCAGCCTTAACTATAGGTTTAAATAGGATCTCCGGTGGATTTCGCGTTTTACAGAGACTCTAAGACTCTAGGTCAGTGGCTGAACATACACATTGTAAAGTAGTAACATATGACATTGCAAAGACTGTTTTAAGTCAAAAAAAGGGCTTTATTTAAAACATTTTAAACTGTTGTCCGTCTCGCTGTTGGCCTATCAGAGGCGATATGTTTGCATGTATGAATATTTATGAGCAAGAGCTGAAATCCTATCGTTTCTCCCTACCCACTCCTCCACCGGACTAAAGCAGTGTTATACCGGATCACCGGGGCACATTGCATTCATTCATAATAGAGACTAGACATTTTAAAATGAATGAAAAAATGGAATGATGGAATGAGACCTTTAATATAAAATAGATTTAAGTTCTTGAGCTTCCAGGGAACGTGGCAAAAGTCATGGGACATGGTATTAGTTTGGCATGTTCTCAGTCATACAGCTCGATCTACAGCTTTGTGACAGTACAGAGACGTTACTGTATATTTACTGTATAATTACTGTATATTTAGTCGGTGCAGTGTCAGTCGTGTGTGGGTTTGCACCACATGAGAGACATGCTAAAGCTGAGGATCTGTGTGTGACGGTAAAGAACCTGACTGGAGTTGATTTGATTGATATAACTGGGCCGTGTTGTGTTTTTTTTCTTCGCTAGGTAGCCGAGGGGCTGACACAGAGGAACGGCTGGTGGAGCATCTCCTAAACCCCGCCCACTACAACAAACTGATCCGGCCTGCAACCAATGGCTCAGAACTGGTCACGGTGCAGCTGATGGTGTCCCTGGCCCAGCTCATCAGTGTGGTGAGTTATCTGCATTTACAATAACCACCTTAAATGATTGAAATATTTTCAGTTAAAAATTATGAGTTTCTTTGATTTTACCAAATTGAAAACCTAATATATAATGAAATATAATATATTATTAAGATGAAGATGGATGATCACAAGCCATCTAAAATTTTAGCACCACAAGTGAAGGCATAAAGTTATCCAAAAGCAGTGTGTAAGACTGGTGGAGGAGAACATGATGCCAAGATGCATGAAAACGGATTAAAAACTAGGGTTATTACACCAAATATTGATTTCTGAACTGATTTTAAAACTTTATGAATATGAACTTGTTTTCTTTGCATTTTTTTTTTAATCTGAAGGCTCTGCATCTTTTTTCTTATTTCAGACATTTCTCATTTTTTGCAAAAAAATGCTGTAAATGACAATATTTTAATATTTTTATTTATTTATTTGTAATTTGAGAGAAATGTTGTCTGTAGTTTATAGAATAAAACAACAATGTTCATTTTACTCAAACATAAACCTATAAATAGCAAAATCAGAGAAACTGATTTAGAAATTGTAGATGAAGATCACATACAATTTTATCACTAATTTATTACTGTTTATTAATGTTTTGATAGAAATGTAAATACATATCTAATCAGATCAGCTGATGAAGAAACAACTCTATAATCTGGAGCTCTGAAGAGGGAACTGTGGGTAAAAAAATCATGGTATAATAGAGCCGTGTCCCTCTGTGGCTTCTCTCCACAGCTTTATTCCCACCGGCTTTATTCTGCAGCTCCTATATTCCTCCTGCTCACCGAACGCTCGACTAACTCCCCCACTATAGCGTCCCGCGCCCTCAGCGCACTGCAAATAACCACACGTCTCTCCAGGCAGTTAGCCGGAAGCTAATGTCCTGTAATGTTGATCTCCAGGGGCAGTGCTTAACCCTGACTGCAGAACCAGCCCATAATCTATACCAGCCCTAAAGTACACTGTAAAAGTATTCAATCAGGGTAATGGATCACGTTCATGTTAACTCCTATTGATGATTATTGATCGTGCGCTGTGTATGACTGTAGTAAAAGTGTATATTACTCTAGTAAAAAAAAGGTTTCTTCAGATTTGTTTCTGTGGAAAAAAATCAATTTTGAAATTGAGCTCTTAAATTTATTTTTAATGTTTCCACTTATGACTGCTTTTTATCCTGCTATGCTATGATAACAGGATTAGTTTCTCAGGGGGACGTCTGTGTAAATATATTTCACACTTCTACTCAGTGATTAAACTCCTGCATCCAGACTGCAATTAAAAAATAGGAGGATCAGTGAGATTTTAGGCTTTTTTCTGAGTCACATGACATTGCGGCGTTCAGTAGCTCCTCCATTTCCACTCGCTGTTGTGTTTTTAACGTGGATCTTCATGGAAACGGAGCGTGCCCCAAGTGTAATTACGGTGAGCGGCAGTGGACTAATAGCTATTTTATTAAACGTGAGGAGACGAAACTCAGAGATGTCCGTCCGGACAGGACTAAAATTACCGGAGTTCAGAGTTCAGAGAAAAACAGTAGATAATTCAGCCTGTAATTTATTTACCAGAGGACGTCTGAGAAAAACACGCACATGATCGTTCTGGATGGGAATAAAATCACAGAGGATAAAAACCCCATAAAAGAGAAAATTACCCCAGAACCCCCTGAGAAACTAATCTCATCCGGATAGGGCTTATGATTTACAGTGCTGTTAAAAGGTTTTTGCCCCGTACAGATTCCTACTTTTATAGGAAAAAAAATTCAAACAAACCTAGCCCTATGTGAAAAATGGTACAACCCTCCCCCCCCTATGAATTAACTGTGATTAATCACATTTTTTGAAAAGCTGAGTTCAATTTCATTACTAATCTTAACCAGGTCTGATTACTGCCAGACCTGCAGATAATATATTTTTGTATATATTGTAGGTAAACTGCTTTTCATTAATGAGGACATTTTTCCCTGTGTGTGTGATCAGCACGAGAGAGAGCAGATCATGACCACCAACGTCTGGCTCACTCAGGTCAGTCTCCATCTCCTTTCTTACCCTCTAGATGAAGTTACTAAAAGATTTATTTATTTATTTATTCATAGACTAATAATAAAGCCCTAAAATTGATCCTAAAAAAAACAGGCAGCCAGTGGAGAGAAGCTAGAATGGGTTAGATATATATGATCCTGTTTTTTAATGTTTCAGTATTTTTTTTTTTTTTTAAACCTTATTTAAAAAAATAAGTAAAAAAAAAAACTGATTGCTATGAAATCTGACAACTTTCTGACTGGTGGTTGTTGGGGTGTTGCTCAGTGGTTAATATGGTATTTTATTGGTTAATATGGGCGTTTTATTAATGGATTGCTTTATGAGATCTCTACTGGCTGCTAATATTTATCTTGTGCACTGACAAAAAAATGACGCGTAAAATTTACTTTAAAAAAAGTTTTGCAACTTTCTGCATTTGCTTTTTTTAAGTCAATTAAATTTCAGATAAATTTAACTAACTCCACCTCAGTTTCAAGACTTCAGAAAGTTGTGAAGCTTTTTTAAAGTAAATTTTACCCATCATTTTAGGTTGTTTCGGGTTTAAGGTAGCTGTGTTATAGAGGTGTCTGAGAGTCAGTCTGATTATAAAGCAGGAAATGCTGTTTTCTGTGATGTGGGTCTTTTAAATGGTGGAGGTGCCCCTGATGTTTACATGAATGGACCCGGGGTCAGTAGCACCTGAGGTATGGCACGCCATGCCAGGTTTCTAACACCCCCACACACACACACACACACACACATACACACACACACACACACACACACACACACACATACACAGAGAGAGCAGATGAATCATGCCTTCATGTTCTTCACGGTTAAAAACGCTGCATGGCAGGGGTGTCAGTTAAACGCTGCCACAGTGCCTTCACACCACGACTGCGGCAGTGAATGACCCTGTGTTGCACCCACAGCTCAGTCATGTGAAAGAGTGTGTGTGTGTGTGTATGAGTGTGTGTGTGTGCATGAATGTGTGTTGGGAGGGAGCTGAAATGCAATTAATTTAATGGCCGTTTTCTGATCAAACTCTTTCAAAGCCCAAAGTATGTTAAATCACCATCAAATCACTGGAGAGTCATTACTTTCTCACTCTGTGTGTGTGTGGGGGGGGTGTGCATGTTTGAGTGTGTGTGTGTCGGGATGACAGCTATTAGTTATGGCTCTTCGATGGCCTCCTGCACTGTGTGTTTAAACTGTACGTGCTGATCTACTAACTCATATTAATTTCTAATCAAACAAATTTAGTCAATAAAATGTGTCTGAGCAATATGATTAGCACATGCATGCAGTGATAATTCTATTAGATCAGGGCGCTAGTGGTCTAGCTGAGTGGGCTAAAGCTCTGCCATTATGATCCCTGGGAGATCGCTGGTTCGAATCCCGGTCATGCAGCTTGCCATCAGCAGCCGGAGCTTCGGGAGAGCATGATTGGTCTTACTCTCTCTGGTAGGTAGGGCTGTCACAGTCCTGCATTGCAGTGCTGGGAACTGTATTTTCACTCAGTTTACACTCCACAAGGTCAGTGCATCACAATAAACAAAATTTTTATGTGGATGATATATCATCTCTGAAATTATTGCAATACACAATATTTCTGTCATTTTAAAACCATTAAATGCCACTGATATAATAATAAGAAAAATACATAAAAAAAACAATCATAAGCTTTTAAAGACAATAAAAATAAAATGTATCATAGTTTGGAAACAAAATGCTTATTTCGTAACCTGCTGTAGTTCACACTGTGTGTTTAGATGTTTAGATGTTTGAAGCCGGATTGGCTAAAATATACTATTCTCTGTTATATATGTGAACAAACATACAAAAAAACAATTATCAAATTGAGGTTATTGAGGTCATTGTACGATAATTTAATAATGTAATTATCGTGAGAGGCCTACTCACAAACAATATCTAGACATTTAAATGCCTTTTAAATCTCATGTTTTTCTGTTGTTCTAAGAGATGGATGACTTTAGCTTAGTCGACTACTAAAATATTCATTAGCTGCAGCCCAAATCTCTGGGTGGGTACAGTACAGTAGATGGTGCTGTTTCTTTCCCCTCATCACTCCTAGGGTGATGTAGATCAGCACAAGGCTGCATCTGTGAGCTGATGTATCATAATTTTTTCAACGGTTGCCTAAAACGTTTCCACAGTACTGTATTTAAAGCTAAACTTTTTTCAATGTTAGTCAAGGTAATTGTCAGTTTTAAATTGATAATCTGCTGCTGAATTGTCTCATGAACTTATTGCACTTGTTGTGTTCAGGAATGGCAAGATTACCGGCTGACGTGGATTCCAGAGGAGTTTGATGGCATGAAGAAAGTCCGCCTGCCCTCCAAACACATCTGGTTGCCAGATGTTGTCCTCTACAACAAGTGAGTGACCATCCCTTCTAGTCTGTTCTCCCGGCCAGAGATTGAGTTGAGTGTTTGGTTGAACCTGTAGATAATGTGTATCAAACAAATGAGAGAATTACAACTAAAGTATCATATATCATTATTATAAACTTATTATTGAATTATAGAGCAAGTGGAGCATTTAAAGCTCACCTTCTGCGAAAATCCGATTTTTCTTGTTTTTTGTGGAATACAGTAGGTCTCTCCGAGTTGAATGTGTACACCTGCACATTAAACTGTTTTGCAGCCCCCATTGTCTGCAGGAGCTAAGCAAAGAAATCCCCCCTCCCCCCCTCTGAAAAACGGGTGAATTTTGAATTATCTTTCTGCCTACGTAGGCAGAAACTCACAGACCAGCCCACCTTGGCTCGAGAAACTCCCAGAGGCGGAGCTGAAGCGACGCAACATCACCGCTCATCAGTTAGGAGGTGGGAGGCAGTGAGCGGCAGAGCGGTGGAGGGGCGTCGCAGTGCTCCTAGCCAATCAGAGGAGAGATATTTGCATGCTGTTTGCATGTATGAATATTCATGAGCAAAGCTGGAATCCGGTCATTTTGGACACACCCCTAAAACAGTCCATTAAAAAAGAGCTATACAGAGACACCTGAGCACTTTTTTTTTACAAAAACGGCTCACATGTCATTCATTCATACTAGAGACCACAACTAGACATTTTAAAATGAAAGAAAAAACGACGGAAGGTGACCTTTAATGAAAAAGTGAAATCTGAATCTAATGTTACATCCACAATCAGTTTTAAGTTACATTTTAAATGATTGTAAATTCATTTCTATTGTCCTTGTTTCTCTTTTTCAGTGCTGATGGGATGTACGAGGTGTCCTTTTACTCCAACGCTGTGGTCTCTCACGATGGCAGCGTCTTCTGGCTTCCTCCAGCCATCTACAAGAGCGCCTGCAAGATCGAGGTGAAGCACTTCCCGTTCGACCAGCAGAACTGCACCCTCAGCTTCCGCTCCTGGACCTACGACCGGACGGAGGTGGACCTGGTGCTGCGGTCGGACGTGGCCAGCATGGACGACTTCACGCCCAGCGGCGAGTGGGACATCATCGCCCTGCCGGGGCGTCGCAACGAGAACCCGTCAGATCCTACTTACGTGGACATCACCTACGATTTCATCATCCGCCGCAAACCTCTCTTCTACACCATCAACCTCATCATCCCCTGCGTCCTCATAACGTCTCTGGCCATCCTGGTCTTCTACCTCCCATCAGACTGTGGAGAGAAGATGACTCTGTGTATCTCCGTCCTCCTGGCGCTCACCGTCTTCTTGCTGCTAATCTCTAAGATTGTTCCGCCGACATCTCTGGACGTCCCTCTGGTGGGGAAGTACCTGATGTTCACCATGGTTTTGGTCACCTTCTCGATTGTGACCAGCGTCTGTGTGCTAAACATTCACCACCGCTCGCCCACCACCCACACCATGCCTCCGTGGGTGAAGCTGGTCTTCCTGGACAAGCTGCCGGCTTTGCTCTTCATGCGGCAGCCGAGAAACAGCAGCGAACGGCAGCGTCTTCGGCAGAGGAGACGAGCCAATGAGAGGCGAGAGGGCGGGCGGGGCGGGCTGATGGCCGGGCTGGGTCTGGGCATCCCTTCAGAAAGCGGAGAGGCGTGCACGTGCTACGTGAACCGCGCCTCCGTCAAGCAGTTCGGAGCCGAGCTGGGAGGAGGAGGAGGCGGTGTTGGAGGTGGTGGAGGGGGAGGAGGTAGTGGTGGTGGTGGAATGGGTGGAGGAGGTGGAGGTGGTGGAGGAGGTTCTATGGACGGGTTGAATGGGTTGAGGGAGGGCGGACGTGAGAGCAGGGAAGGGACCTCCACACCCCTGCAGAGCTCTGCACTCTCCCGAGGTAAACAGCAGCCGCAGCAGCAGCAGGCTCCGCCCCCGAACGCCCTCACCCAGGCCCTGCTGGGGCAGACCTGCCCAGGGTTCGACGAGGCCGTGGACGGGGTGCGGTTCATCGCCAACCACATGAAGAGCGAGGACGACGACCGCAGCGTGAGTTATATTATCTTTATTTTTATACTTATCTAATTAATTTTGTATTTTGTGTGGTAGGGCTGCAACTAATCACTACTTCATTCGATATTCGATTAGTGCTGATTGCTGATATCACTGTACTTTGCAAGATTCTGACGGTATTATTACTATTTATTTATATATTTTTGCACGAATAGGCTTAAATATAGGTTTGTTACCTACTTCTGTACTCCTGTTAGGAGTACATATAATAATAATAAAAAAAACACTAAGGCTTTAAATTAAGGCTTTGATTACTTTTGGGTTTACTTTGTCCTACAAAAACATATACACAATATATGAAGAAATCAGATATTATTAGCAGAAAAACAGCTGAAGAATGTAAAAAAAATGTTTCCCACAAAACTGGGCTTGTTTGATAGTCTCAGGTGAACATTTATTTTGGGCTACTTTTATATTTACTGTGGATGTTCACACTGTGTTGTGAACATCTGTGGCTAGTTAAAGCTTCTGATGGTTGGCTTTGAGACAGACTTTGGGCAGGATTTTTGCTGGATCTGGCAACCCTGACTGCAGCTCTTTGTAACTTGCTGTCTGTTTTCTCTCTATCACTCCAAAGAAAATCCTCTATATTTGGGATTTAAATGCTAAAAAATATGTTTAAATGTATGTTTTAATGAGCTGATGTACAGTATGGGTGAGAGTAGTCTGCTCCGCCCACTACTCCCCAGACATGACGCTACCTCGGGTTGCCAAGTTGGGCCAGGCTGAATCTATACAATCCAGTAAAAGACGTGTTTAGTAACTTCTACCATAGCAAGAAAGTAAGAAATATTATAAACAGGCTCATGTGAACTTTATCAGTAGCTAGCTAAACTAGCCTCATGCACCGCTAGCTGCGTTAGCCTAAGCCAAGCATGTTATACCTGAAAAATCCCTAGTACATCCTAGTAATTAACTGCTTAGCTTAGCACAGCCAGTTTAGACTGGTAGGAGAGACAGAGAACAAATAGTGACTCTTTTAAAACCTGTATATAGTGTTATATTGACTGTATGTAACACAACAGATATGAACACATATAAATAAACAGCTAAGTTAATTAGCTACTAGCTAGTTTCTAGGGATGGCCATAATTAGTGCTTACTATTAATTGTCTTGGACGTAACAAATCACTCAATATATAATTAAACATATTAAGAGCTAAACTGAGTCACTATAGAGACTAACTATCGGTTTCTGGCGTATATTTTGGAGTAGTTACTCTTCACTGCTGAGGTATTAATCAGTTAATACCTGAACTGATTGCAGTTCATGTTAGAATGTGTAGCATTACTGTGTTAGCCAGCATTTTTAAATCACTGTAGCTAACCTTGCTAAGCTAACTTATCTTTTTCAGATACACTCTGCCTTTTAATCATCCCAGCTGCACACAGAGCACTGATATGAATGTGAACACTCAGTTTTTCAAATTAATTTAAACACCAGTCCCTAGTAAGCACATCTAGTGGTGGTGATACATTTTAAATAGATAAAGTTAGCTGACTGAATTAGCTAAGTTAGCCTGTTAGCTTACCTGTTCAGGACAAAAGTAGCAGCTCTGGGTCGGTCTTGTCGTCTTTTTGAGCTCTTAGTTTTCTCCAACTTTTAAACTCACTGCTAATATTCAATCTTTATATATTCTTTCTTCGGTCACTGAGCTTTTTTGAGACATGCTGAGGCTTTTTAGGCTGTGTAGCAGCCCTGCTAGCTAGCTTCTGTCTAGTGTTGAGAACTCCTCAGTAAGGAAAGTAAGTTAGCTATTGGCTGTCCTAAAAGTTGCTAAAAGTGGCTAAATGACTAAATGACGTCATTGCCTAATTTGCATAATACATATTTATGAAGCTATAAAGGATTAACCTTGTGGGAGAGAAAAAAAGTGAGTAAAAAACACTTTAAATATGTTGGAAATCTTACAAATGAACAACTTCTGTTGCTTTTTAAATAGGCAGTCACGTCTCAAAATAACTTAATTTTTACGTAAATTACATAAATCAGTTTTTTGTCGTATTAAATGTTATGATAAGAGCAGCAGTTAGCCGGAACTTATATTCTACTTTTTTTTTAGTTTTTTATTTCAGGTTTTTTTTTTTTTTGTTTTATTTAAATTTTTTAAAGTCTTCTTTTATATTCTATTATATATTCGATTATAGCTACTCGCTGAGGACAGTAACTGAAGAGCATGTGTTCAACTTCAAAAATGACCAAAAATCTCCAATAACACCACAAAAACTCTTTTTTTTACAAAAAAAAGAGGGTCTGAAATGGCGCTAAATATAGCGACAAAGTGGCTAAGTTTGCAAGACGGCTTCTGTTCTGTGCCATCAATCGCAAGCTGTTGTGTATGGTATTGGCAACCTTGGGGGTGGAGTTAGTGCAGCTGGAAAAAAAAATAAACTGATATTTTGATGAAGGTGTTGTACCTCATTTTTAATGTTAGTAGCATATTGATACAGGACCACATTTAGAGACATGGTATTGGTTCCCATTTCTAAACATAAATCACAGAGTTTTTGCAAATTTATGAGCTTGCTGATAAAATGCACCATGCAGAATTTCAGTAAGGGAATAACTGGTGTTAGTTGTTTGACGCATTCAAAACCATGCTGTGTGTTTTAAGAATAAAATTATGTTTTTTTTTATACATAAATTCTAAACATTATAACTTTGTTAGCTTGAGAAATACTACAACTGGTCAAAGACCACCCCCCATAAGATGGTATAACCCAAACAGGTTTGTTATAATGGTAAACTAAATAAAATTTCTAAAATGACTTAAATACACCCGTTAATACTAAATTGACAAAGCGTAAAATGCACCGTTTATATATCAACTGCTCAAGGATTTTTAAATTAAAATTATTTTCTGGTTGATGTTTGATGTATTTTGTTTGTAATTTCTCTGCCAGTCTATCTAGATTACAGAAAGACAAAATTTATTCATTAATTTATTCATTCATAATGGCAAGTATTATAAATTAACACTTGAGTATGTAGATGTTAATGTTATCTCTGAAGGAGTAATAAAATGTGAAGTAGTTTACAGACTTGGTATATGTAAAAAATAAAAAAATAAAAAAATTAATAAAACACCACAGGTTTATACATTTTAACAGATTATTTTTGAATTATTATTAGTTTAAACACCCATCAGTCTATCTAGAATTCAGAAAACAGACTGTCGACAGTTTGCTATGCCGGGCAGGGAGTACAGATCGGGTAGTGACAGTGGGAGTTAGTTATAAGATTAAATCTATAGTTAAGCAGTAAATTAAAAGTAATTTGCTTTAGGAACTCAACAGTAGCAATGCTCTGTTTACATCAATTTACTCTGTTTACTCCAGTAACCCCGGAGACCCATATAAAATCCTAAAGCACTCTGGCACGAATAATGCTCGAAATAAAGAATGTAATTTCCTAATGATGAATGCCCCGTAGGTATGCCTAGTATTTGTATATAATCAATATTGGATCAGGTTTATGTTTGCCTGCCAGCGTTATTTCTTTGGCAAGCAATTCCTTGTAGGCCTTCAGAGAATTTCTTAATGATTTCTTGCCATTTCCAAATACAGACCTGTTCTTTTTGAATG
The DNA here is from genome assembly GCF_023375975.1 of Astyanax mexicanus. NCBI lineage: Eukaryota > Metazoa > Chordata > Actinopteri > Characiformes > Acestrorhamphidae > Astyanax > Astyanax mexicanus. The sequence goes on from NC_064413.1 coordinate 2,205,829, forward strand.
TTTTTGTATTCAGCTGAATGACTCTTATATTTATGTTTAGCAGGAATCACAGTACTAAGTCTAAGTCTAATTCTAATTCTAGTTAATATTCACATGAAACATTGCCTAATCAGGCTTTTATCTATATAGAAATATAGATAAACAGCTCTGAAAAAAAAATAAGAGAGCGCACATAAAAATGATCATTTTTTGCACAGGAGTAAAGCAGCATAAATTTATCCAAAAGCAGTGTGTAAGACTGGTGGAGGAGAACATGATGCCAAGATGCATAAAAAAAAAACAACTGTGACTAAAAACCAGGGTTTTTCCACCAAATATTGATTTCTGATTTTTTTAAACTTTATTAATATGATTTTTTTTTCTTTGCATTATTTGAGGTCTGAAAGCCATTTATTACTTTCAGCCAAAAAAGCTCTAAATTACAATATTTTATATTATATATTTTATAAAACAACAACAGTAATTTGACACAAAAATATACCTATAAATAGCAAAATCAAATATTGAAGTGGTCTCTTCATTTTTTCCAGAGCTGTATATTATATATAGCTATAATATAAATAACATTGAAGTTATTAATAAAAAAATGCATTTCAATTTTTTTTAAATCATAGCTTTGCTAGACTAATAAAAAAATATGGATTCATATATAGTTGATCAGTCTACAGTTGCAAGTCCCCCTTTACTGTGAATGTTAACATGTTGTGTTCAATAAAACCATGCAAACATCATTCATCATTTTTTGTGTGGTATTAGTTTAAGCAGACTGTGTTTGTCTATTGTTGTGACACATTTAATGACCAATTTATGCAGAAATCCAAGTATAACCCAAAGGGTTCACATACTTTTTCTTGCAACTGTGTGTACTAGGGGTGGGCAATATTATATCGTATACAATATATCGTGACACAGAAATATCATGATATTAAACATCCATATGGTGATAATAGAGTTGTTCTGTCTTAAAAGTAGTCTATTATTTACTGTGAAGCTTTAGGTGTATTTATTGTATAATTGTTTTAGTTTGCAGTTTATATGCATGCACTAAATATTCTGCAATATTATTTTGCTGCATTATATTATTTTATGCTATATTATTTATGTTGCCACATTATGATTATGCTGTTATACTATTATACTATACTCCTGAAATTAATTAATTATTTTAGTTTTCCTATATCGCCAAGTATATCGTTATCGCAAAAATACCCTGAAATATCGTGATATTATTTTAGAGCCATATCGCCCACCCCTAGTGTGTACCTGTGTGTGTGCTGAGGAATGTGGTTATAATATTGCAAATTTTATTAAAAAGCATTCAGTATTCAGTATTTCAGTCTGTCTTCTTCAGGTCTGGCTGGCAGTATTTTATTTTATTTTTTTATTCCTGTCGTAGCCGTTTATTCATTCACCTCTCAGGCCTGAAATTTCTGGGGAAAAAACTGGAAGAAAGAACTAAAATGTCAATTTGTAATCATGCCCCTGGGTTGTGATGTGCTCCTGCAGTAAGGCAGTGACCCCAGCCGCCCTGTTCCTGTTGCAGTAGCCCCGAGCGGAGGGGTGTTTTTCTGCGGCGCTGACCTGCAGCTTCGTCCATCCTGAAAAAGACCACGCTGCAGAATAAAATATATATACTTAATTATACTTAAAACATATTGAGAAATGTCTTTTATTAAAGTATGCTTTAAATATATTAACAGATTTATGTACTTACTAATATATTAAAAGTATATTATTATTACGTAAAATTGAAATAAAAATATATATATATATATTAAAAAAAAATACAATTTAGTGTCATTTAAATAAATAAACTACTATACTATACTAATTTTGGTTTAATATAATTAAATATGCTTCTAAAATACTTGTTTACAAATATACTTTTGTACATTTTTAGCAAGGTGTGTTAAAAACAACTGTTACAATAGTTCACTTAAAGTACAATGTATCATGCATATCATTACTTTTTAAAATGTAAACTAAATTAATACATTGGTAAATAATATAGTAACATAATATACATAATAACATAATATAATAAGAGTTAAAATGTATTTAAATAGTCTGTAATTATAATAAGGAAAATATAAATCTAAAAAAGTGAATTATTTGTAACACGCTACAAATTGTATTACACTAAATTCAAATATATATATTTATACCCCACAAATTATACTAGAAGTGTGCTACTTACAAAAGACAGGAACAAGAAGCATATATATTTGTAGTCTAATGTAAATAGATCACATATATTTAACATCAATTCTTAGTACATTTTTAATCTAATATACCTGGTGTATAATAAATAGTGATACAGTTGTAATACTTTAAACTAAATGTTTTATCATTTTACTGTAAGTATATTTAAAATATGGCTTTACATGCATGAAGTAGTTTAAATACAGTATATTTAAAAATCTAGTCTATTTTAGTACAGTTAAGTACACTTTAAGTAAGACTTTTGTACTATTTTTATACAAATAAAGCATAAAAACTAAACATTTCCATTTTATCACTCTTTAAATATACTGATTAATATTAATGTGGCTAAAAGAACACTTTAGTGCACTATAGTATAATAATGCTGAGTATACTTTAATCTACTTTATTTTTACTATTACTATTATTATTATTACCTTATTTTTAAATAAGCAGTATAATAAATCAATATCATCTCAGTGTACACACACAAACACACGCATAGCCTCAAACATACACAGTATATTCTCCATATATTGTGTTGTGTAGACTGTGTAGATGTGTTTGCTGCGGCTCAGCTGAATACGGTGGCCGAGAAAGCCCAGCGCAGTGCAAATAGAAAAACGCGCTGCAACTAGAAAAACGCGCAGCAAATAGAAAAACGCGCTGCAAATAGAACCACAACACAACAGAAGTGAGTCACAACACAACGGAATTTTCCCGGGGGACCTTAAAAGATGCTGTACCAGCTAAACTGCGTCTTCAGTAACGTCTCGGGCTTCACTATGTGTATAAAGGACAATAAGTGGCAAACAAGGCGTTTTGTGAAGCAGAACTTTTAATAATATGCACACAACCGTGGTAATCACAGGTAATAAACATAACTTACTTTTCAGAAGCTTGTTTGCCTCTTATTGTCCTTTGTATACAGCTGGTACAGCATCTTTTAAGGTGCCCCGGGAAAATTCCGTTGTGTTGTGACTCACTTCCGTTGTGTTGTGGTTCTATTTGCAGCGCGTTTTCCTATTTGCAGCGTGTTTTTCTATTTGCTGCGCCTGTGTTGTAATTTTGATGGATGTGTTTTGTGCTTTTGCAGCGCTTTTCAATTTGCACTGCGCTGGGCTTTCTCGGCCACCGTACCTGAATGGTCGTAGTATTAAATATGAAGTGGGTACAGGAGCGTTTGGCAGCAGACAGTCAGTGTGATTTATTTCCTGTATCTTGCAGCTCTATAATATTGATTTTGAGCAGCAGCCAGAATATCCCAACTCTGGACCAATCACAAATCTTATTATTCAGCCTCCACACCAGCGCTCTCCAGCACTGAAAAAAATGATGAGTAAAATTTACTTTTAAAAAAGTTTCTCAACTTTCTGTATTTGCTTTTTTAAAGTAAATTAATTTCAGATCAATTTAAGTAACTTTAACTCGGTTTAAAGACTTAAATGTTACACAGAGTAAATAAGCGAACTGAACTTCAGTCAATCCTTTCTTTTAGTAAACTTTACTTCATTTACTGCACACAATATTACCTAATTACAATTACTTCATTTATACAATTGGAATTTACTTAAAAAAAGAAAATTGCGAAACTTATTTTAAGTACATTTTACTCCCTCCCTTCCTGCAGGTTTCACCTCTAATCCAAATTTAACACAGCCCAAATAAACCATTAGTGGTTTATAAAAGCAGTAGAATAGAATAGAATAGAATAGAATAGAAAATCTTTATTTGTCATTATACCAAGTATTACGAAATTAAGGTGCAATCCCCTCCAGTGTCATAAACAATATTACAATACAATAAAAGATAACAAAACAGATAGTGCCAATACTATATATATAGTATGCTGCTCTATTATACAATGAAATAATGCACTAATAAAAAATTGCAGAAATTGAAATATTGCATTTTTGACCCTTTTCTTTTTTTTAGATTTACCCTATGGACTTTTACCCCTTTGCTGTGATTACTGGATTTTTGCTTGTTTGTTTTCCTTACCTTTTTGCCTGATTTTTGCCAAAAAAACAGAAAGGTATCAAACAATGTTGGTAGTTCCTTTATTGTGAACGCTGCGTGTGAGTGGCGAGCGCGAGTGCGGGTGGTGAGTGTGAGCTTAGTGAAGCAGCAGTGGTGCGTCAGAGGCTATCGGCTTTTCCCGGCGTGAGGGAGCACCGGGGTCCCTTCAGACAGAATTAAGAATTCCACTTATTCTGCCCATCATCTGGAACCCATCCCCATGGTTACGGGTGGTCTCCATGCCGACCGTCCTCGGCAACCATGAGTCCCTGAGTGTTTCACCTCATTAGAGCAGTGTGGAGGAATGAATTCTCACTACACATTAACCTCTATACTGACCCCTCTCTCTCTCTCTCTCTCTCCCTCTCTCTCTCTCTCTCTCTCTCTACCTCTTACTGTCTCGCTCTCATTCTCTCTCTCACTCTCACACTCTCTCTCTTTACCTCTTACTCTCCCTCATTCTTTCTTTCTTTATCTACCTCTGACTCTTTCTCTCACTTTCTCTCTCTACCTCTTTTTTTCTCTCTCTCTCTCTCTGACTCTTTTACCCTACATCTCTACCTCTCACACTTTTCTACCTCTTTCTCTCACACACTTTTTCTCTCCCTCTAACTCTCTCTCACTCTCACCCTACCTCTCTCTACCCCCTCTACCTTTCCTTCTCTCTCTTCCACTCTTACTTTCGCTGTCTCCCCCCCTACCTCTTACTCTCTCACTTTCTTTCACTCCATTTCTTGTTCACATTTTCCTGGTTTTGACCTTCTTTCTTTCTTTCTTTCTTTCTTTCTTTCTCCTACATTCTCAACTTTTGATCTCTACCTCTCCTCCTCATCTCTCTCTCTCTCTCTCTCTCTGTGATGCAGGTGAGCGAGGACTGGAAGTACGTGGCGATGGTAATCGACCGTCTCTTCCTCTGGATCTTCGTTTTCGTGTGTGTGTTTGGAACAGTAGGGATGTTCCTGCAGCCGCTCTTTCAGAACTCCTCTAAGGCGGTCATCAACACACCCGGCTGAGCGCTCGGCCGCCCGGCGGGAAAAGAGAACTGTTGGAGACTCCGCGGCCCCAGTGGAGGCTGGAGAACGGACGGAGGGAGGAAGGATGGAGGGCCTTCCCAGGGCTGGGGTCGGGTGGGGGGTTGTGTGGGACTGGGACTGTCTTTTTGTTCGTTTTTTCGCGAGGGATTTGGGACTACGACTGGAATCTGCTAGGTTTATACGAAGACTTTTTGGAATATCTAAACACAAACTATAACCATAGTGCATTTTTTTTTTATTTCATTCTCTGGCTCCTCCTCCTCCTCCTTAAAGGACAAACTGCAGTTAAAAGCCAGTTAAAGGGGAGAAAGGGAGGAAGGACACGTCGCTCTGCCAGCCAAGCCAGCCGTCGCCAAAATCGAGCCAACACTCCCACAAGCTCCGCCCACTGAGCTTTACAACTTCTTTAAGAGATGCATATTAATGCCGCTAATTATTGAGCCAATTAATGAAGGACGACCTTTCTAAAGTCATCTGCGTTGATTTCTCGTAGTCTAGAGGCCCGACACGCTTTTAGTGCATTACAGTATCTTCGTCATCGTCATCATCTTTTCTACGTGATCACGGGAGCTAATGGTCCTTCCTTGAGGGGGCGGGGCTATTTGATGCAGTATGTATTATTCTAATTAACGTAGCCAGAATGTGTTATCAAGTGTAACCACTAATTACAGTGCACAGTGATGAAGAAATCGATGGATGGTGATTAAAATCGTGAGCGTATGGAAGTAGAGGGAAATAAGGGAAAAGCAGTGGGAAGGGGCTGTCCGAGGACTTCAGGCTGTTTGGGGATTGGTCAGTTCAGGTCAATGTGAAAACTGAAGGCAACACAGAGGGACATTTTTTTACTTGTAAAAGCAAAATGCAAAAGCATTTACCTCCACAAAGACAAATCAGATCTGTTACTACTGTGATATGGATGCATTTGGGATTAAAGCAGATTTTGCACTCTCTTGCTTTTGGAGCCCGACCGATATGAGCAGTTCATCAGCGATACTGATGCCAGATTTTTTTTTTTTTATTATTATTTCAAAATTTTTTCCAAATTTTCTCAATTTACACGGCCAATTACCCAGCCCACTCACTAGGACTCCCCCTATTACTAGTGCAGCGCAGCGACTCGGTTCCGGTACATCAGCTCACAGACGCCCTGTGCTGCAGACATCACCCTGGGAGTGATGTGGGAGAGAGCGCCATCTACTGTACCCACCTGTAGGGACCAGGGCCAATTTTGCTCCCTCTGAGCGCCGGCAGCTTGATGGCAAAGCTGCATGAGCGGGGATTCGAACCGGCGACCTCCTGCTCATAGTGGCAGCGTCTGAGACCGCCTGATACCAGCTTTTACATGAAGAATTTCTGATAATTTTATATAAACAGAAACCAGTGGTTTGTAGTTAAATCGTGCTACACTAACTAAGTAACAGAGCTGAAGAAAACCAAAAAGACTTAATATATATAGGCTTATAGTCTGTTCACTCATAGTATACCCTAAATATCATAATATGTATTTTAATTCTGGTTGATACAAAATAATTTCTATATCAATATGACGAATAAAAAGCCCACAACGGATATCTGTACCTATAAAATGTCCTGTAATGAACATCTGTGACAGATGCGTTAATGATGAATATATATATATTAAATTATTTCTCAAGCCGAGAGCAGCCTCCCATCTCTATGAATAGGAAGAGGCCAAAATACTGCAAACTGTCAAAAAAGTCGAATAATGAATATCGGTCGGGCCCTAGTTTCGTGCTTCTGTCATCTTTCTTCATCTCCTTCCTTTACCTCTTCCCTCTTCTTCACTTTTCTTACCTGCTTACCAGATCGAATCATACGCCAAACTCGTCTCGCAGCTGTAACCTGTGTTGCCATGTGTTATGAATGAATGTGAGCGCTTACACACAAACACAGAAAAAAAAAAAACACACACACACACAATGTATTCTTAATGTTTCTGGTCGATCTCATTTGCAGTGTTGGGTAACGATGCACTCCTGCACCATGCTTCTTTGCTTTTTTCATTCCTCCCATCTAAGAGTGTATATAATGCTGCGTTTCTATTGAACTCGGGTGTCAGAATGCATTGTTATCAACTGTTAGCTAGCTAGCTAAATACTAATGCAAACCTTGGACATAAAAAAGTTGGAAATAGTTTGGTTGGCCAAAAAAAATGGCAATACACCTTGCTAATTGGATACTCAGACTAGTTGTGGTTACTCAACTAGTGGATACTCAAACTGCTGCTGATGCTGTAGCATTGATGAGTAGCATCACAGCGCTAACGCTCGGAGGAAAGCGCAGCGATCGGTTCTGATACATCAGCTCACAGATGCAGCCTTGTGCTGATCCACATCACGCTAGGAGTGATGAGAGGAAAGAAAGAGCGCCATCTACTCTACCCACCCAGAGAGAGCAAGGCCAATCGTGCTCTCTCAGGGCTCTGGCGGCTAATGGCAAGCTGCATGACCAGGATTCTAACTAGCGACCTCTCGATCATAGTGGCAGCAGCTCAGGTGTGGCATCGTTCCCAGCTCCAGCATCCGATGTCCGAGGTAAATGGAAACGCAGCATAATTCCTGGCTTTAATCTCCTTTTAAACTTCTTACCCTTTACCTTCTCTCACATCTTAGAGAAATATTATCTTTCATAGTATCTTTATGAGTACCGATACTTCAGCTGCCTGTGGAGTATGGCCAGAATGGTTCTCATCTAATCCGAGCCGCTGTTCCTTGCTTATCCGATTGTGCCACATTGACAGAAGCAGAGCCAAAATGGGATTTGTGTTTTTTTACAACCACAAACTTAAATACAGCTCTGGAAAAAAAGTAAGAGAGCACTTAAAAATGATGAGTTTCTTTGATTTTACCAAATTATAAAACCTCTGGAATATAATCAAGAGGAAGATGGATGATCACAAGCCATCAAACCACCAAACTGAACTGCTTGAATTTTTACACCAGGAGTAAAGCAGCATAAAGTTATCCAAAAGCAGTGTGTAAGACTGGTGGAGGAGAACATGATGCCGAGATGCATGAAATTAAAACTGTGATTAAAAACCACCAGGGTTATTCCACCAAATATTGATTTCTGAACTCTAAAATTTTAAGAATTTTAACTTGTTGAACTTTTCTTTGCATTATTTGAGGTTAAAAGCTTGGTTTCTTTTATTGTTATTTCAGCCATTTCTCATTTTCTGCAAATAAATGCTGTAAATGACAATATATTTATTTGGAATTTGGAAAAAATATTGTCTGTAGTTTATAGAAGAAAACAGCAATGTTCATTTTACTCAAATATATACCTATAAATAGCAAAATCAGAGAAACTGATTCAGAAACTGAAGTGCTCTCTTAATTATTTTGTCCAGAGCTGTATATTTAATTGAGATTTAATTGATAAAGCATCAGAAAGTAGCACATAATTGTGGAATAGTGAGAAAGTGGAATAAAATGTGAGCCCCGTACATAATGCTACATAATGGTTTAGATGGATGAGTTGATGAATTGAATATTGAGTGTATAAAAAGTGCAGTAATTGTTGATATACAGCCCTAACGTTTTGCACTGCACTGTTCTGAGCTTTGATTGAATGTTGCTGTGATTTGGTACACGGCCCATCAACACCTGAGGGATTAGGACACGACCACCACAACTCCCTTAAGTGACTTTCTACCAACGAACACCACTATACCACTCTGCTTAAAATCCCAGGAAAGGACTGAAGATGGAAAACAGAAGAATATCTTGGTTACATCGACTTTTTACTGCATAAAAACCAATCCTCGCCCAGAGACCCAGTATATGGAGACCTATATGTTGCCCAGTAAACCCTGCAGCCCCATGCATATGTTATACACACCCCCCCTTACTCACAGCCTCCCTCTGCCTGACCCCTCACTTCACCTCAATCTCTTCAATAAAGGTTGGAGGTTCGTTACTCTCTTTGTGTGGGATGTGTCTTATTTTGGGATGTCGATCGATTTTAATAATATATAAAATATATATATTATTAATTATTAATAAAATATTCACCCCTACAGATATTTTTAGCTATTGCTTTTTATCATATTTACATTTATTAGATTAACAAACAAAGTTTTTAAATAATATAATATTAGGAAAAAAATAATATGTGAAAAACAAGCATTGATAATTGTCAAAGAGTTTTTCACATATCTGTGGACATAGCTATTATCCTTTAAGACAGGGGCCGGCAATTAAGTTTAGATAGATATTTTCCATGCCATTACATGGCGGGCCACAAAAAAATGAAAAATAAATTCTGTTTTGGAAAATCAGAAGAAAAGGTGTAATGGGATGGAATTCAACAGACTAGTAGCTCTTCAGCCCAGAGGGTTGTTGAACCCAATTGCAGAACAGTTGATCTCAAAGCAGGTAAACCCAAGAAGAAAGGAATAAATAAATAAACACAAAAATAAACCCGCTTCTCACACGGGATTGAACCTGTGTCTTCAGGGTCACGCTCCAATCAACTACTGCTGCTCCGGCTAGTGAATTGGGACGCGGCCGGGGGAAAAAAACGCCCTTATAAAGAGATAGGGAGGATTTATTTTTTATTTTTTCATTATCGTTCATTATAGTTAAGTTAGTTAGTTAGTTTCCTAAACTAATATTTCAATAGATGGTTCTTTGGAGAACCATTTTTGGAAATTAGAAGTGATTCAATTTACCTACTACAGGGAAACACCTGGTTTTAGAGCACAATAATTGATTGTGGTGACGGACAGTTCTGGTGGAAACAGGAGAGTTGAGGTGCACATTGAATTCTGCGTGATTTGATCAGCCGTGGTTTTATGTTTTTTTGGATACAATCCGGGTTAGCACCCGAACATCCCTTTCAGACAGCTTCCTCTTACAGCGTCCACAGTTAATCCTGTTGGATGTGGTTGGTCCTTCTTGGTGGTATGCTGACATTACCCTGGATACCGTGGCTCTTGATGCATCACAAAGACTTGCTGTCTTGGTCACAGATGCTCCAGCAAGACGTGCACCAACAATTTGAGTAAAACTGTGCTCTTACCCTGCTAATTGAAACTTCACACTCTGCTCTTACTGCTGCAATGTGCAATTAATGAAGATTGGCCACCAGGCTGCTCCAATTAACCTAAAATCCCACACTAAAATGACAGGTGTTTCAGTTTCATTGTCCAACCCCTGTATATACCACATACAAAAATGCAGTTTTACTCTTATTGAGCTTGAGGACAAAAGAAATGAAGGACGACACTTGTGTCTTTAAAACTTGAGCTTTATTATAACGCAGAAGAATGGACTCAAAATGATCAAAACGCCAAAAAAAAAAGGTTTTTAAAAAACGAATGAAAGAAAAGACAGGGACAATATTCACATATTCAACAATGACCGTCATTGAACTGGATCTCACTCCCTTACTCTTCATTTCTCACTCAAGAATTCACTTCAGGAGACACCCATGGACACCCACCACCAGGGGACGAGCGTGTTGTGGTGTTACTCTGCACCGGTAGGTGGGTAAGGATCGTACGCATGAAGGTCCCCCTCCCTCTCTCCAAATCATTCCTTGTCCCCCACCCTCCATCATTCTGTGGTCATGTGTTGGCTTGAGTTCAGAGAAACAAGATGGCGCCTAGTCTTTCTTGGGGGTCTTCTTGGTTTCGTCTTGGTGGTACTCCAGGAAGAAGTCGTTGCAGGCCACGGTGAGCGCCCCCACCAGGATGATGAACTCTGTGAAGTCCACCTCGCCGTCGTTGTTGGAATCCAGGTCACCCATGACCTTGTCCACGGCATCCTTGTCCTGGGCGTTCTGTTAAGGGAGAGAGGATGTTAGCACTTCAATGCATCTGGAATGCATCAATGCATTATTGTTTTTTTTGGGTCTCAATCCACAGCAAACATTGGTTGTTGACTTCCAGTTGACCAGATATAACAAAATCTGTTCTTTAATCAAAAATCTGTAACTTGTACCTCAGTTTAGCCATTCCCACCCACTGGATATGCATCATTTGGAGGCAGGAAGGTTAGCATTGCATGTTGTATTTGTCCAAATGTGCTCAACATGCTTGGAGGAGAACATTAACTTCCAATCCCTATTTTGTTGGCTATACCAAACAATGTGTGCACTGGCCAGCATTATTTTAATTAAACCATTGGGGAGAGATAGGGCAGTCCTGGACCATTCTCTCCATGAATAGATATTGGTGCCATTGGGAATACAATGGGACTCAAGATCCAAACAACTGTGCCAACAAAGTTGGTGATATACATGGCTAAGAGCCATGACTTGTTCTATAGTCTTAAAGACCAAAGACCTTGTCTAAAGATGTCAAGATGTCAAGAGGTAATGAGAATGTCAGTGGCAATTTAATTCCAGATTCAAGGATAATGTCTTAAGGCCACTAGAAGAGTCTTGACTTGTTCTATAGTCTTAAAGACAAAAGAACTTGATTTAAAGAAACCAAGAAGTGGCAGTTAAATTCCGCTAGAGAGCATTGACTTGACATTCTATAGTCTTAAAGACCTTTAAGTGAGCATATGAGTGTGTTTGGTCATTTTAAAGAATATACTGTAGGTTAGTACTGGCGCCCAATGCGTTTGCCTTGGCGATCAAAGGGCAATATTACAGGTGGATCATTGACCCTTGGCTCTTGTTTCTTTAGCTACAAGACAATGCCAGCCTGATTCGGCTAGCATTGAACCAATTGACGGGGAAGGGATGGCCCATCCTACTCTTCCAGTGAAAAGGAGGCTTCTTGGATTCCTGGCCATGAATAGCTGTGGCGTCATCAAAGTTTGAATGTTTGCGTCAGAAATTGGACCAAAGCTTATGGCTAATGGATCACTTGAGAACCATGGCTCCAACAGACCTTAAGATACTCTTAAATTTGTGGGTGCCCAAAGTACTTGTTTAGGGGCCAAAAAAAAAATTTGTATACAAATAAATGAGGTAAATTCAGATGTAGGACATTCGCATGGGATGTGCTCTTACCCCCAGGTAGTTCCCCAGCTCCTGTGTCAGCATCTCTTTCAGTTCGGCTCTGCTGAGCGTGTACTTGTCGCCTTCGTTGCCGGAATATTTGTGGAAGGTCTGGATCATCAGCTGCATGGCGTTCTCCAGGGTGGAGGCGTTCTCAGAGTTGAAGGCGGACATTCTGTGGGAGGGACAGCGTTGAGACGTTGGGAGGGAGAGGTTGGTTTGCATGCAATAAAGCTGGGCCTTGCTGGGGTTGTATTTATGGGACCTATTAAATAATGCAAAAGGCCTAAAAGAGGCTTATTTCAGGACAACCTAAAAACAGTCGTGGAATAAAAAGGAAGGTAAAGAGAAAGAGAGAGAGAGAGAGAGAGAAACGACACAATGCAGAGACACACAGGGAGGCGGGAGTAGCGCTGGCACAACTTTAACTAGAGTAGGGAAATGTGAGCCGCCTGATAAGAGTGAAATCCGAAACCGAGAAAAACACACGCTGGATACCGGAGAGTCGGAAACGAAGCTCAGCTTAACCCTCGCCGCATCGGAGTCAGATAAGAACCTATACCCACACACAGCCAGGAACTGAGTTGTGATCCCAGTCTTTGAGCTGTTAAGAAGATTGGATTCTGGCAGACATTCACGGAAGGACACACATACACTGGATACACTGGATCGGTGCTTTTACAGCAGAGGAGCTACATCAGCAGAGCTGCAGGACACATCCGGGCCAGGTATGCGGAAGCCAGATTAGCGGCTTTGTAGCAGTTATGTAACTGTCTAAACTGAGATATTTAATGTATTTAATGTCCCTCTCAACTCTCGACTTTCAACATTTTGTGCTTTAAAAGAAATACTACACAGTCAGCTTCTCTGAAGAAGGCTCTTTAGAAACGATGACAATGTAAAGATGCCTAAATAAGATGCTTAAAATTGTTCTTTTTCTATGGTTTACATGGTTAAATAATACAAATACCAAATACCATAACAATCCTCTACTGTTCTTCTCTTGCTTTAAGTGTAGTGTAATACTATCCTAGAAAACTATCCAAATTAACCCTTTCAGACCCTTTCCATCCATTACAATGGACATTTTTTTCAAAGGTTGTATTGCACGTAAAGCTAATTGAGACCTGTTTTTAATCAGAATAGGTTAAGACATTTATAAGCCAATGAAACAATAGTTTGGCCCTGCCTACTTTAAAGAAACTTGAAGTTTCTTTAAGTAATCAAATCCTGCAAATGTTTCATCATAGAAAAGATCCATTTAACCAACTTTAACTCACCGTTTTTGAGCAGTAATGGTTTAAAAACATATTTACTCAAATTGCGTAGATGCTATGTCTTATCTAGGAACCCTTTGGATGTTCTTTCCTTCTCTTGGAAAGCTATCTACCTTTCTGTACAAATACTAGTTCTGTTCCAACATCAACAATATAATGTAAAACAAGATTAAGAATTAGTACTGAGCTTAGGTTTAAACGTGTGCTTAGTGCTTAAAAAACATTGCATTATTTCTACCATTCCTGACTCTAAAACTTCACAGCTTACATTTAGTTTCATAGAAATACAGCGATGAACATCTACACTCCCAAAAATGAAGGATCCTAAATAGTTATTGACTTGAATTGTAAGTTATGGCAACTCATTGGTTTAGATCTTCTGCTTCATATCCCAAGGTTCTTCCAAGATCCAACTGGGATCCATCTTTGGATCAAACTACTCTAAATACATAAAGAACCATAACCATTTTTGTTAAGGTGTGCTTTAAAGCTTTGTATCCAAGTTGTCCACGTCAAGGAACCTTCATTTTTAGGAGCGTCCCAACCACATGGACCATCCATCCATCCCTCCCTCTGTCCATCCCTCTATCCAAACATCAACTCTTGCCATCCTTACCTGAGAGTTGGAGGAGTGCTGTCTTCACTTTCTTCAGAAAACAAGAGCGAGGAACACAAGCTGCTTTGAAGACGTCGAGATGGACGGCGTGTTTTATACCGCTCTTTCTCCTCCCCTTCCCTCCTCCTCCTCTCCCTCATCTATCCATCCTTCTATTACCTCTGCCCACCTGTTGCAATCCTCCATTCCCCTCCCCCCTTCCCCCTCCCTCCTCCCTCCCTTCTCGTGCTTCTTCTTCTTCCCAAGTTATACTTCTCCAAGGGTCTGAAGCTGCATTATTAAATCATTACTTGGCAACATGGTTGTTGTGTATTTTTCATACAGGTTCTCTTGATGGTTTTCCATCACTTTGGTGGAGTTTGATGTAACAGAGCTAAACATTTCTGAATAAAAACCCCAACCTCCCTGCCGCCGAGGTAAACAGATGGCGCTAAGGTGTAGTTATATGTTCCTGGGCTTGTCACATTAAAGTTTTAGGATGGTGGTAGTTCAGCACCCTGATCTAAATGATTAATTCGCTGTAATCGATGTCTTAGTCACAGACATCTCTGCGTTCCACCGAGGGCAGAAACTGGGCCAAACGCAGTGTCTAATTAAGATATATGTACAACCACCAGTGCATTAATAAATAAATAAAAAGAACCATTTGTAGTAGGAATTAAATTAAAGAGGTAATCGACGTCAAGATGAGAATAGCAGACGGTTCTACAATGGTTCGACAATGTAGACTTTTATAGCAGTGGATAACTGTTACTAAACATGTAGGGTAACTGTTAAATAGTGGCTTTTCAACAATGATATGATTTGCCACGTAAAGAAGCTTGTTTGCTAACGATGGGGTAGTGATGTTGGATGAGGCCCATAGCCATTGTGCTAATTCTGTGGTAGTGATGTGGGACAAGACTGATAATGATAGAAGACAAGGGAGGTATAGTGTGATAACACTGTGGTAGTGATGTGGGATGAGGCCCAAAGTCATTGTACTAATGTCATAGCAGTGATAGGGACAAGGCCCATAGCCATAGCTAGTGGTGTGGTAGTGAAATGGGATGAGGCTTATAGCCATTGTGCTAATGCCGTGGTAAGGATGTGGGACATGGCTTAAATCCATTTTGCTAATGCTGAGGGATGAGGCTTATAGTGATAGAAGACAAGGGAGGTAGCTAGTCTGCTAACACTGTAATAGTGATGTGGGATGAGGCCCATTGCCATTTTGCTAAAGCTGTGGAGTTGGTGTGGGATAGTAATTGAAGAAAAGGGAGGTAGATAGTGTACTAACACTGTGGTAGTGATGTGGGTGAGGTCCATAGCCATTGTACTAATGCCAAGATAGTGATATGGTATGAATCTGATAGTGATAGAAGACAAGAGAGGTAGCTAGTGTGCTATCAAGGAAGTATTGATATGGGACGAGGCTCATAGCCATTGTGCTAAAGCCATGGTGGTGATGTGGGATAAGGCTTATAGTGATAGAAGACAAGGGAGGTAGCTAGTGAGCTAACACTGTAGTAGTGATGCGGGATGAGGCCCATAGCCATTGTGCTAACACTGTGGTAGTGATGTGGGACGAGGCTGATAGTGATAGAAGATATGGGAGGTAGCTAGTGGGCTAACACTGTTGTAGTGATGTGGGACGAGGCCCAAAGTCATTGTACTAATGTCGTGGTGATGTGGGACGAGGCTGACAATGATAGAAGACAAGTGAAGTAGCTAGTGTGCTAACACTGTGGTAGTGATGTGGGACAAGGCCCATAGCCACTGTGCTAATGCCATATTAGTGATATGGGACGAGACCCACAGCCATTGTGCTAAACAATGAAATTTGTAATTGACAAATTTAATTAATCGATATTGTTGATTATATCGACTAATCGTTGTTAGATTTTAGCAATCGTAGTGTTAAATCAATGATACTTACAGTGTTGATTTAACAATAAGAAAATAGAAAAATAAAAACAAAACCATAGCCTGTGTACGAGGGTCACATCTTAGCAGCCTTAGCGACTATTTAGTAGCCAAGCTTTGAACGATGTCCTTTGAAGGATGTCCCAAAAGACCTGAGAAATAGCTTTCTAAGCAAGATTGCACTACATTGGATCTGCTAGATAGCTTTGTTTTTTGTTTTATTCATTTTTTTCCCAGAGTGAATTTTATTGAGTGAAATCTGAAAAAATTACGTTCGGAATATCAAAAAAATGACATTTCTACAGAGCTGTAGAGTTTGTCATCCACTCAAGCACTCCTTAGGATATTGCCATAAGTCACAAAGATCCACCAGGTATCATCTATGGACCTGCTTGCCTTAATTATTGTCAACATGCCAATTTGTCACGATGAGTCCGCCCGCCATCAGGCGAACACTGAATTTTTGAGTTCATAAAGAATAGGGGTCAAATTCGACGCTGCTCTTTTGGAGATACTGTTACAAACCACGCAAACGCCATATGGCACAAACACAGTGGTTACCAACACCTCAACACCAAATATATTACTCCCTGCACGTGTGTGTGTGTATGTAAGTGTGTGTGTGGGAGGGGGGGTATTTGGCGATGACCCCAAGTTGGAAAGAAGTGCTGATGTCACACCGATCTTGTTGCACAGGTGACAAGCCATCATTTATTGAATGGCGTCCAAACACACCTGCTGGCCGAGGTTTTGGGATGGTCCCTGCTGAGTTACACAAACACACACACACTCACACACACATTTACACACACACATACACACACACAAACAGTAGCAGCATCACAAAAGGGAGCCAAGACATACGCGCGATTGAAATCGAACTGCATTATTTGTGCGCACAGGAAGCAACAGTAGATTTATGGCTTAGTTAAGTCCAGGTAGTGTTTAGTTAAAGTGTAGCTTTAACCCCGTGTAGCTGATCATGTTCTGTATGTCTGTGGAGATTAGGTTGCAGCGACTGAAGCTTTGGATGGATGGATGGCCTAATGGAACACAATAGCAGCGCCCTTGTAGAGTTTCCTTATGCTAATGTACAAAAGACACGCCGCTGCTATATTTACCCAGCAAACATGACTATTTCATGACCATTCATTTAGAAACACTCATTTATAGACTCGGGAAGAACAGTACAGTGAGTTTGTAAAACCTCATTAAGGCTTCATAAAGCGATGCTTGGTTTGCAGTGTGAACTCTATACCGTCTCCAAACACAGGGTTAGAGTTTCAGAGGGTCACTCTGTCTCTGGATTTTACACTAAGGTCATACATACTACAAGCGTGGTCAACACCAACACCACCCTTGTGAAAAGGAAGTGTACTTCAGAGCATTTAAAGTATATGTAAATTAGGTAAAGAATACTAAAAGTACATTTTCGATTTAATATACTTTATGAAGATGCACATTAAATATACTTTTTCTGTATTTCCATAAAATGTATTTTTAAGTAATATGCTGTATTGTATTGATAGAAATATAATGTATTGATAGAAATATAGATATTTATATATGTATTTTGTTTATTTGTGATGAACTATAGTTTCACAAATGTTCTCACTTTAAGGTGGGCTTTGATTCATATAGCTCTGGAAATAAATGAAGAGAGCACTTCAGTTTCTGAATCAGTTTCTCTGATTTTGCTATTTATAGGTTTATGTTTGAGTAAAATGAACATTGTTGTTTTATTCTATAAACTACAGACAACTTTTCTCCCAAATTACAAATAAAATATTCTCATTTAGAGCATTTATTTACGGAAAATGAGAAATGCTGAAATAACAAAAAATGATGCAGAGACAACACGTTCATATATTCAAAAAGTTTTAAAAGTTCAGAAATCAATATTTGGTGGAATAATAATTTGGTTTTGGTTTTAATCACAGTTTTTTTTTTCATGCATCTTGGCATCATGTTCTCCTCCACCAGTCTTACACACTGCTTTTGGATAACTTTATATTTATGGTGCAAAAATTCAAGCAGTTCAGTTTGGTGGTTTGATGGTTTGTGGTCATCCATCTTCCTCTTGATTATATTCCAGAGGTTTTCAATTTGGTAAAATTAAAGAAACTCATCATTTTTAAGTGGGATCCTATTTCTTCCAGAGCTGTATTAGCAAATGTGTCCCACCCAAAGTCAAACCAGCTCCTACACCTATGCTAATAAGCGAAAAGCGAAGAGTGCACCAACATACGAGTCATTATTCATTTTATTGCTGTGTAAAATGTAAAGTACAAAAAGACATTCAGAGACATAAAAATCAACATCAGAGGTGCGTTGCATTCAGGAGATGAATACTGTGCATATACTATAGTTGAATTTGATTGTCATGATTTGGTCTAAAGCACATAATCTGATATTTTAATAACATTTAGTGTTTTTTTCCTGGCACGTTTACAGAGTTTGATCCAGTTTAATAAGAATTGATTTAGTCAATAATGGTGGTTCCCAATCCTGTCCCTGAAGAGCTGGACGTGATATTGTGATCACTGGTCCATTCCCAACACCTAAACAAATAAAATAATCCAGCACATTATTATTAAATTAACTGCTATCTCAATATTTTGAGATAATAAGTCATTATTTTGAGATACTATCTCAATATTTTGGGATACTAAGTCATTATTTTAAGATACTATCTCAATATTTTGAGATACTAGGTCATTATTTTGAGATACTATCTCAATATTTTGAGATACTAAGTCATTATTTTAAGATACTATCTCAATAGTTTGAGATACCAGGTCATTATTTTGAGAAACTAAGGACTTAGTTTCTCAAAATAATGAGAAAGTATCTCAAAAAAAAGATAGTATCTCAAAATAATGACTTAGTTTCTCAAAATAATGACTTAATATGTCAAAATATTGAGATAGAAGTTCACTTAATAATAATTTTAAAAATGTGCTGCATTATTTTATTTTTTAGGTGGTGGGAATGGGCTTCCATAGGGTCAGGATTGGTTTCCACTGGGCTAAAACAGCTCTGTAACAGATTTCTTTGGCATGAGCACCATTATTTCCAGGCAAACAGGAAGTCTAAACAGGGGTGGGCAATATGAGCATGTTGTAAAATTGAGATGCATAAAGAAAAGTGCCCAAAATTAGATGAAGCAGCTGCTAAATACAGTAATAAATGCTATTCTACTAAAAATCAGCCAGTTCTGCAGTTATTATCCAGTTTTAAAGCATAGTTCTAGATCTGTCAGTCATGCTAAACTTGATAATAATGAATGAAGAGTCAACACTGATCACTGATTCGCTGATTTGTAGCGTTTTATTAGCTTCCATTCATTATTAGCAACGTTAGCATGACTGAACGCAGATATATATATATATATACGCAGATATACCTGCGATACACTGAGATAAGCACACTGTGCACAATGTGATTTAGTGCAATACCAATACCACACATCACCCACCCCTAGTTTTAATGGCCAGTTTTTTTTTTTGGTGGAATGTTGGAGAAAAACTATATTTTTATTTGAGCACACGTCTGTCTCTCAGTTGGCTGCGCTGTTCTGGGTGCCGGTTTTCCTCTCGCTCCACGCGTTCGCCACGTAACCCACCAGGTTCAGGTATTCCTGGAAGCTGACCTTCCCGTCCTGATTGTCATCCAGGCCACGCATCATATCCTTCACTGCTGATGAGCTGTCTGTGTCCTGAGATAACACGGAGAGTCATGAATTACTCTTAATTCTACTATCATCATTTTTAAAGTTAAAAAACTGTCAAGGGAATATAAGAAACAACTATCAAATTTTTGCAAAAAATTACAGCCATTGAAAACCCAGAAATCAGTGTCTTCGAAAGTTAGACTATTATATAAGACCAATTGGTACTTTTTTGGCAGTGTGGGCAGTGTGCCAACTCCTGCTGGAAAATGAAATCCTCATCTCCATAAAAGCTGTCAGTAGCAGAGGGAAGCTGTAAGATATGAAGTGCTGTAAGATTTTGTGGGAAAACAAAACTGCACTGACTTTAGACTTGATAATAAAACACAGTGGATCAACACCAGCAGATGACAGACATGACTCTCCAAACCATCACTGATTGGTGGAAACTTCACACTAGACCTCAAGCAGTTTGGACTGTGTGTCTCTCCACTCTTCCTTCAGACTCAAACTGATCAGTGATGGTTTGGAGAGACATGTCTGTCATCTGCTGGTGTTGATCCACTGTGTTGGTCCATCCTCTTCCACTTCTCCATGATGACATTACAGAGGTGTTGGATGTTAGACACCTTGAGCTCCTCCACTTTATTACTAAAGGATGCCCCACAGGTGCTCAATTGGGTTTAGGTCTGAAGACATACTTGGTCAGTCCATCACATTTGTCTTCAGCTTCCTCTGCAAAGCAGGCGTGTTTGGAGTCCTTATTATGTTGGAAAACTGCCATGATGCTACCGCCACCATGCTTAACTGCAAGTAAATGACGGTTTTCTTGCTTCTCTTTACCAGGGCACTGCTATACATGCTGGACACCATTTGAAGCAAACAGGTTTATCTTGGATTCAAACCACAGGACACGGTTCCATGTTTATATTTCTTTTAAGCCCACCTCTAGATACACTGTTACACTGAACATGTGAACTCAACTTCTTTGGTGCACCTTGTGGAGGTCTGTTCTGAGTGGAACCTGTCCTGGAAAACTGCTGTATGAACCTGGCCCCCATGCTGTATCTCAGTTTAAGGGTGTTAGCAATCTTTTTATAGCCTAGGTCATATTTGTTGAGAGCAACAATTCTGTTTCTCACATCCTGAGAGAGTTCTTTGCCATGGGGTGCCATGTTGAATAGCCAGTGGGCAGTATGAGAGAACTGAACCCGAAAACATCAGCAAATAAATGTTTAGGCATGCAAAATGTTTTAAATGATATACATTTTACAATATACATTTTGGTATGTTTATTTCATATATGCTTAAAATACGAATGAATCTATCTGAGAGCTGAGTTTGTCTCCTGTGGTAAGAGTCATCCTTACAGACATGATGTTTCCCAGCTGACTCTGGACCAGTTTTTGGAAATTCTTTGCTCCGAGGTTCTCCTTCCCGCGTGCCGAGCTCAGGAACTGCTGGACCACTGTCTTAATAGCCGACTCCATCTCTGATCCTGAACAGAGAAAACAAGAGGAGTTAAATATAATATATAAACACAGCCTCTATATAATACTGTCAGACCTTGAAGTACAAAGTCTTTTTTTTGCAAATGTTTTTAAAAAGCGTAAATTACTTGTACTACAAATATTATTATTTATTAACATTTATTTGCTTTCCAACCATCTCTTTTTTTCACCTAAAATACTGTAGGGACGCACAGTAAAAACCAACAAATCTGAGACAACGATCATAGATTTTCAGATACAGATGTGAAGTAGTTTATTGTGAATGTCTACTGTGGACCTCTACCTCACTCTACCTCCCTCTGCCTTGTTCTACCTCTTTCTAACTCCCCTATCTCACTTTATGTCCCTCTGTCTCACTCTATTTTATTCTGCCTTTCACTACTTCACTGACACATTTTACTTTCCTCTACCTCATTCTACCTCCATCATTGTCCCTCTGCCTTACTCTACTTTCATGTGCCTTACTGTACCTCCCTATGCCTTGCTCTTCCTCCCACTGCCTCAATCAACCTCACTTCCTCCCATTGCCTTACTCTTCTTTGCTCTGCCTACTTCTACCTTACTGTACCTCACTCTACCTCCCTCTGCATCACACTACCTTACAGTGCCTTACTGTATCTACCTATGTCTTGATTTACATCCCGCTGCCTTGCTCTACCTTTCTCTGCCTTAATCTACCTCACTCTACTTTCCTCTGTTACGTTCTACTTTACTCTGCCTCCCTCTACCTTACTGTACCTC
The DNA here is from genome assembly GCF_023375975.1 of Astyanax mexicanus. NCBI lineage: Eukaryota > Metazoa > Chordata > Actinopteri > Characiformes > Acestrorhamphidae > Astyanax > Astyanax mexicanus. Next base: position 2,227,779 of record NC_064413.1, read on the forward strand.
CTTTTACCTTACTGTACCTCGCTCTGCCTCAATCTGACTCATTCTATTTTTCTGTCTCATTCTACCATTCTCCCTCTACCTCCCTTACCTCACTTTACATCCCTCTGTCTCACTCTACCTCAATCTACCTCCCTCTACCTCTGACTCTTTCTACTTTCCTCTACCTCTGCCTCACTCTACCTCCAGTCTATGTAATGTTATGTTATGTTAAGACAGTCTGCAGTGTGAGGAGCTCTCAGTCGGTGCTGCTAATGTTATTTTTGTTGTTATTTACAGGGTTTTGCAGCTCTCATGTGCACTAAATTTGTGTTTATCACGAAAACTCGTATTGTGATAACGATAAAAAAAAAAAAAAAAACTACTGATCTGCTGAGCAAAGATCCCCCCCCCCAAAAAAAGCTCTACACAAGTGCAGCAAATCTGAGAAGGTCAGAGCGGTGCTTCAGTTCAGATTGGGGCTCTTGGGTTCCCATCAGGCCTGAGATCTGAGCAGCAGAACCCTGGATGTGGTGAGAGAGGGGTCAGCGCGGGCCTGCCGAGGCTGAGGAGCGGTTCAGAAGTGGGGCAGCAGCAGGAAGGGTTGAACTCTGGAAAGCGGGTGACCGGAAGAGAGCGCTGATGTTAGAATAGCTAAGCAGCGTGAAGGAGGCGGAGAAACGCTCAGAGCCGGAGAGTCTGAACTCAAACATAATGGAACTTCTGATCTCTGAACGACACTCGATCCGCTCAGGCTACCAGCAGGCCTCGGATCAGCTTACCGGAGGGGATTGCCTGCTGCCTGTCTGCTGCTCACTATACACATCTACTGCTGACAACACACACACACACACACACACACTCTCTCACACACACACACACACACACAAAACAAACAACCCCACTAAGGATTGTTTTTATACATCAGGATATGATGTGTATTGCATACAGTCCATTATATGCAAGTATCAGCATGTAATAAAATGTATTGTAATAATGTAATAAAATAGAATTTATTGGCCAAAACAGAAACATCATTTTTTGCACCTTTTCAAACATGTTTTTACCATTAAATATATTAAAAAGCCTAAATCTATTCTTTATTGTTGTTGTTCTTTTTTTTTAAGAAGATGCAATTACAAAATTACTATTTAAAACTATTATTTTTATAACTAGTCTTTTGGTAAACAAACAGCTTCTCTCTATCTATCCATTCATCCATCCATCCATCTGTCTATTTGTCTGATTGTCTGTCTGTCTTTATCTAATTTCTGCTTTTTTCAAACACTTTTCACCATTAAATACGTTAAATAGACTAAATATATTCTTGTCTTGCTTTTTGTTGAAGATAAAGAAATTACAAAACTATGATTTAAAACTATTTATTTAACCACAGTGTTATTCTAATCATGTAGTTACTTCAGTAGGGTTACTCAAGGCACATCTGAGTGGAATTTACACAAATAAAAGTAGCCAGGCTTTAGGTAACTAAACAAATGCTAAGGCTAAGTTAGCTCAGCTAATGTTACTATCCTAGCCCTGCACAGCTTCTATCTATCTATCTATCTATCTATCTATCTATCTATCTATCTATCTATCTATCTATCTATCTATCTATCTATCTATCTATCTGTCTGTCTATCTATGTATCTATCTATGTTCTGCTGTGTCTTGCAATTTAAAAAAAATACAATTACAATACTAATATTAAAAACTATAAAAACAGCGTTCTTCATGCTTCCCTCTGCTGACAACTTTCATGGAGATGCGGATTTCATTTTCCAGCAGGAAAATGCTGGCACACTGCCCACAGTGCCAACAAAAGTACCAATTGGTCTTATATAATATTCTAATTTTCTGAGATACTGATTTTTGTGTTTTCATTGGCTGTAAGCTTCATAATCATCAACAATACAAGAAAAAAAACGCTTAAAATACATCTTAAAAATGTTTAATACATCTATATAATATATGAGTTTCACATTTTGAACGGAATTACTGAAATAAAATAACTTTTCAATGATATGCAAAATTTTTGAGCATGAAACCATCAGCTGTTCTTTATATTGTATCATAAATGTATAATAAATGGACCAATTGCATGGTAAAATGGCATTACATTGGCCTTTGTTTCCTTGTGTATTAACAAATCTTTAAAATTAGAATGAAATATATATCATCAGTATATTTTAATGCCATATTTACGCTGGTTGGTTTTGTGTATTATTTCGTTAAGGATCTGTATCCTAAAGCTGAACCCGCTGCATTATGTATGCGTGTGATGATCTGAGTATATTGCAGTCAGTAGTGCTGTGTGTGCTGTTCTGCTAATCTCTCACTCCCCACAGATTAGCCTGGTAAATGTCACTGGAAGGAAATCCAAATTACATCATCAATTATTTGGTAGTCTCAAATATTTGATGGCTGCTATAAAAGAATATGAAATTCAGCACCCTTTACCCTTTTCACATGGGTGTGTAGTGTGTGTGTGTGTGTGTGGGGGTGAGTGTTCTTCGAAGTTGTTCTTAGAAGATGCTGCTGTTAATTTGCCTAATTTAACGTATTGCACAGAAACAGTAAATGTGATGTGTGCAAAAATAATGGCACATTAAATATTTTCTTTTATTTACTGTTTTTTAATTGATAATTCATTCTTATATTTACATTTAAATATCCTTTGTAAAAACTTAACACGTCTTAAGAAGAACAAGTGCGATTAATCGCAGTTAATCACAGAATATTGTCACGATTAATCATATTAAATTTTGTTATATATAACCGATTGACAGCACTAATAATATCCTGGAAAAAATTAAGAGGCCCTTTTAGTTTCTGAATCAGTTTCTCTGATTTTGCTATTTATAGGTTTATGTTTAAGTAAAATGAACATTGTTGTTTTATTCTATAAACTACAGACAACATTTCTCCCAAATTACAAATAGAAATATTTTAGTCATTTAGAGCATTTATTTGCAGAAAATGAGAAATGGCTGAAATAACAGAATAAATATGCAGAAAAGCATTTATACTTCAAATAATGCAAAGAAAACAAGTTCATATTCATAAAGTTTTAAGAGTTCAGAAATAATCAATATTTGGTGGAATAACCCCTGGTTTTGGTTTTTAATCACAGTTTTTTTCATGCATCTTGGCATCATGTTCTCCTCCTCCACCAGTCTTACACACTGCTTTTGGATAACTTCATGCCACATGTTCAGCTTGGTTTGATGGCTTGTGATGATGCATCTTCCTCTTGATTATCTGTCCTATATATTTATATATAGGATTGATATGCATCCCATCTCTAAATTAGTGTAATCACATATGCATATGATATTATATTATATTATAGTCAGACGAGTTTGAGGTAAATATCCCATCTGACAGACGTCACACCTGAACACAAACACTGTGCAGTTTACACTAACACACCACACCACTGACCACGCTCCTGCCAATTACTGCAGCACCCGCCTATTAACCTAATTACAGAGAGACAGAGAGTGAGACAGAGAGAGAGAGAGAGACCCGTCTCAGGCTCTAATGATCAACCTAATCACTGACCCTGACCACACACTGGAACATGACCCGTTATTTTAAAATATACACTCTCTCTCTCTCTCTCTATATATATATATATATTTCTGGTAATTTCCGTTATGATGTCATGGTTCTCATCTGCTTCTCGCTGCTCGGTGTCGCCTTCAAATGAGCTGCAGATAATTAGTACAGGAAAAGGAAGGAGAGACGGGGTGGGATCATTACGCTGATTGATTATGGTAACTGGTGATTAGTGGCAGGGTACCGGGGACCCAAACAAACCATCATGTAATGAGGCTCTCTGAAACCCAGCCCCTCACTGGAATACAGCTCCTTATCTCTAATCAGTGACCAGTTCAAACAGGTCTGCTAACATTGTAAATGGAAGAAGAAGAAGATGAGGAGAATACGCACTTAAAGTGAGTCCAAAATAAACTAAGCTAAAATGACATAGTGTGAACCTGGCATTAGAAACGGTCGAATCTGTCTGATATTGTAAATCACAAAACAGCTAAACCGAGCAACATATGCAACATGGTTTGTAAAGGAGACCTAAAATATATATATATATATATATATATATATATACAGAATATAACGGGGGGGGCGCGGGGGGGTTTGGGGCAGAAAGTGGTCAGACTCTCCATAAACAGCTCTGGTAATGCAGGGGGTGCGTTTTGGACCTGTGGTTCTCTCTCTCTCTCTTTCTCTGTAATTCCATTGGCTGTATGAATTCGCTGCTCCTGACTCCCAGTCGCCGACTGGGTCAGATATCTAGCATGCCAATGTGCGAGCACTCGAAAAACTGGTAGAAAATCGTGTAGTGTGAACCTCGCATTAGAAACAGTCCAACTGCAACTGTGGCAGCATAGTTTGTGAAGGAGAGCTGGTAATCAGCAGTAACACTCAGGTTCTGGGAGATTGAGATTGAGTCGATGGTTATGTTGGTGAAGTTGTGGTGAATGTTGAATGTTAAATAGATGTGAACCTCTATAGTGAACAGATCCAGAACTCTGACTCAGAGCTTTCTCCTGGTTTTGACAGTGTATGCTGTGTATGCAGTGTACGTTAGTATGGGTGACGCTGAGCGGGACGAATCTGAGAGATGTGAAATCTGGTCATTTATCCCAGATGTATTCACAGGCCATCTAGTGTTCCTCTCTTATTTCAGGGCTCCTATTCCTGCTCTGATATTTCTGCAGACCTGCTCATTAACCTGATTAAGAGCTTCTGAGTCGATAAATGAAATGAACTGAGCGATACGTCAATGGAAGGACTTTAAACACTGTTACAGTGAACCAACACGCCAGTGACTGGCAGCTATTGACGTCTGTTTATTGAGCGTCTGTCAGCTTCTTATTTCCAGATTAGAGGAGGCTACTTAAATAACAGCCCAGGAAACACAGGCCTATTACTTTCATGCTTGTTACATATTACTGTTTTAGCCCTGTTACTGTATTACAACTGACCTTGGGTTCTTTATAGAGGAATAAAATGAAGACATTGACTATTTGCACACGGGTACAAGTTGTATTTGCAACAAAGGGAGGCTAATTTAACACTTTAATTTAAAACATAGCATTAATAATACAAAGATTAATGACTGAGAACATCTTATTCATATATATAAAATAAATATAACATACACTAAAAAAAATATGCGTAAAATTTACTTTATATATAATATATTATAATTCCTGAAATTCTAATATTTTCGTTTCAATAAATGGATGGCATGTAATACATTCAAAAATATTTAAATTTCAGGAATTATAATATATTATGTATCATAAATTATTTGAGTAATATTGTATAAATTAAGTAATTATAATGAGGTAATATTGTATGCAGAAATTAAGTAAAGTTTACTAAATTAAAGGATTGACTAAAGTTTAGTTTTTTACTCTAACCGAGTTGAAGTTACTTAAATGCACCTGAAATTAAATTTACTTAAAAAAGGCCAATGCAGAAAGTTGCAAAACTTTTTTAAAGTAAATTTTATGCATCATTTTTTTCAGTGGGTGCAAACAGCTTGTATCTAAAATTAAATGGTATTATGAGGTCACACAAAGTACTGTACACTGTGCTGCCAAAAGCAATCTGACAAATTAGCTTTTTTAAATTGTTCTATTGTGTAAAATAAAGGATGGATTGTGCAATACCTGAAGGAGCCCCACCCCGGAGGAGTCGGCAGTACCTGTTCCTCCAGGTTAATCTCTCAGAGACTTACTTAAGCTCAGATCTGTGTGAACGCCTACAGGCCTTAACATGCGCTGGAGCAGAGCTCGCTTCTTACAGTCAAACTCTCACTCTAAACGTTTAAAAATGCTTATATTTTCATATTAAACTATAATAAAAATCTGAAGACACAAAATACAGATGCAACTAAACAATATTTAACATTACATACAGCTCTGGAAAAAAAAATTAAGAGAGCGCTTCAGTTTCTGAATCAGTTTCTCTGATTTTGTTATTTATAGGTTTATATTTGAGTAAAATGAACATTGTTGTTTTATTCTATAAACTACAGACAACATTTCTCCCAAATTCCAAATAAAATATTGTAATTTAGAGCATTTATTTGCAGAAAATGAGAAATGGCTGACCTTTCAGACCTTAAATAATGTGTATATTATTATTTTCATATTAATGTTCATATTCATAAAGTTTTAAGAGTCTGTTTTGTAAAATTATGTGTAATGAAATGTAATGGGATGGAGTGCTGCTACAGACTAGTAGCTCTCCAGCCCAGAGGGTTGTTGAACCCAATTGCAGAACAGTTGATCTCAAAGCAGTTAAACCCAAGAAGAAAAGAATAAATAAATAAATAAATAAATAAATAAAGGGTTGTGGTGCAATATACTACCGCTGCCCCAGCTAGTGAATTGAGACACGGCTGGGAAAAAACGCCCTTATAAGGAGATAAAGGAGGAAAAACAAGAATAGGTGGAAACTAAAGTCACGCCGAGCGCAACAGAGAGAAACAGGGGAGGGACATAAACAAAAGCTCACAAGAGAAGCATTTTATTTATTTATTTTTCCATTATTGTTCATTATAGTTCAAACAAGCTCAAAGGTCAGATGTTTCATGCCTATTGCCGACCCCTAATCAATTCTATACTCTGATATAAAGATGTTTTAGTACAGTCTCAGAGTTCTACTTTCTTTATTACTTGCTTTACTTTGATCTACTGGACAAACACACACTTCTCTTGTTTGCTTTACATGACGAATCCGTTCCATGGCCACACACACACACACACATTCCTATCGCTTTGCGTGTGCCTGAACTGTCATCACTTTTACACACTTGTGCTACGTCTCTCTGTTCCCCTGGGATGGGCGGATCCGCTCTGAAATATCTGTGTTTTTGATCGTACTGTTTAAACTGTTCTGTTTTAGTGTTTTAGTGGGATTTACTTGCACACGGAGGGAATGTAATTAGGGTGATTCTCAGTGACCCCACTGAATAATGGAATCTTCTAACTGGTGCAACACCGTGTCACCGGTGTTACAGATACAGCATGTGACACCAGGTACTCCTTCCACTGACCCTTTAACCTGAAAACAACTTCAACTGAGTGGAAGTTCAGTAGATATATCAAAAACTAAACACTTTGCAACAAAAATTTAATGAATAAAATATTCTAAATCTATCATTTTGATTACTTACACATGTTGTGTGTTAAAAATACATTAACTCAAACTTATACATTAAAACAAAAATTTTTACTGTAATTTTAAAGATCTCTTTCCGATAAAATCCACTCTTTTTGTTGTTTACGAAATACAGTAGGTCTCTGAGTTGTTTATGATGCTGCACATGAAACTCTTCCTCAACCTGTATTCTCTGCAGCAGCTAGTAAAAGAAAATATTCAGAAAAACGAGTTGATCAGGAAAAGCACCGTGTCTACATCAACCCGTGAATTAGTATTCATGGCCCCGCCCACCTCGGCTCGGGATGTGATTTCCCACAGCTGTGTGGTAGGCCTACGTTTTTAAGGCAATTTTTATCAAAGTTACCAATCTCACTGTTTACACTGATTGTAAAAAAGTTGCACAAGTTAGAATGTTATAATCACATATCTCTGCTGCAGTGCTGTTAGCCAATCAGAGGCGATATGTTTGCATGTATGAATATTCAGGAGCTAGAGCCAAAACCTGTCTTCCTTCAGAGACCAGTAATTCAGTGAAACAAAGCAGAGCTAAATAGAAACACCTGAGCACTTTTTTTCACAATATGGCATTCACTTATACTAGCGACCACAGCAAGATATTTTAAAATGAATTTAAAAAAACGATGGAATGAGATCTTTAATGTTAAATTCACAGGTCATGTTAGATGGTCAGGTTAGAACATATGATAGTTTTGGATCTAACTAACTAACTATAAATTCTGCTGCAGAATCATGTGGAGAAGTGTGTGCTTTGTGAAGGAATCTGTGGAAAATCAAAAACACATGTAGGTCTAATTTGAGTAGGAGTGCTAGCCTAAAACTCATGCAAAAAGCCTGTAAGACTCTTGCTTTAAAAGTGCAAGAAACTGAGCATTTTGCTTTAGAATTAAAGTTAAGATTATTCAATTATAGCCAAATACTAGGGAGCCTAATTACTGCATAGCTAACATACCAGGTATTATATTATAACATACTGGTACTATATACTGTACGGAAAGGAACTACTTTTTCCTCCGCCATGTGTTCATCCGCACCTCATACAGGGAGTTGCCAGGTTGGTGTTTTTTCCGCCAAATTGGGCTTGTTTTAAAATCTATTCGAGGGTGATCATTTAGGGGGTCACTTTTAAAAATTACTGCGTCCACCAAAAAACAAAATAAAGTCACAATAAACCCCCCCCAAAAATCACAATGTAAGCAGAAATCACCAGGCGATGAAAAAGAAATGTTAAAGAGGAGAGAAGAGAGTTCAGGAGGGGTTTAAAAGTAAAAGTCAGTTATATTTTTTTATTTAGCTAATTATGTTGCTATTAAATATTCTTGAGTGGAATATGAAACTGTTATAAAATAAAACACTGACAAGACACTAATGTTACAGTATTATTAATGACTTTAAGATAAATAGTAATATTTTTAGACAATAAATCTCTTATAAACAAAATACTAAGTCGTTCACTGTTAAAAGTTGTTTTGACATTTGCTTCGAAGACAAGAAAGATATATAAATATATTTTTGGGCTAGTTTAAGCTTCTGAAGGGCGGGTTTTAGACTGACTTTGGGCTGGATATGTTTGTTGGACCTGGCAACCCTGGCTCGCTATAATTATGGAATTATCCGCTTTTACTGTTGAAGAAAACGGATTAAAAACCTGAAATCAGGGGGATTCTCCCCTCCATCAACACTATGGAAGCTTTCAACTTATTTTAGGAGCATGACAAGCCCGGCAAAACCCCCTGAGAGGCAGAAGAGAGAGAAAAATAAGCTTTTAAATAAGTAAACAGCTGGTTTCTGGTGTCTCCTTCAAGTGTGTGTGAGGGGGACGACGGCTTGGGTTACTGACATGGAGTAACATGATAAGCTAAGGCTAATAACATTACAGCCGCTCGTAAAGCGATTAAATATTGAAGAAGACAGGGGTAGGAGGGCTAAAGGTTAAGTCAAAAACTCGTTTTAGTTCGTTTGAAGCATTTTAGCCTGGTTGAAGTTGGAATTTTTCGTTCCACCTTAAATAGCGCATTAAACTGCGGCGCGCTTAAGGTGGACTGGAAAATTTCTAACTCACAACCTGGCTCAACCCCAAACTCTTAACCAAACAGAGACGTTAGAAGTTAGAAAACGACTTAAATCGTTACTTACTGTTGAGTTCGTGATAAAAAAAGACACTTCTGACGATTTTTCCTCCTTTTTTCCTGCTTCTTCTTCCACACAACGCCCAACCACGTCTTCTCCAAACTTTTTTTCTTGTTGTTGCTGGTTTTCTGTTAAATCACTGGGCGTGTGCTGGAGGATGGTGAGCAGGGGTGGAGGAACAGAACTGGGCAAGTTCAGTTCAGAGCAAAGGGTGGGCACTACTTAACTTACTCACTCCATCATCTGTGGATCATGCAGTGAGGTGTCAAATTGCATATAACTGATGAAAAATCCAGAAGAAGTGACGTTTAAATGAGTTTACTCATAGCTCAAGCCTTTAGAGTTAAGCTGGAGGCCTAAATTCCAGGCCCGAGCTTTCTCCCAGTGTATGTATGGGGCAAGTGGGAGCTTGTAAGCTGAGTGCAGGTAATACAAAAGCCCTTCGTTCACAGCCATGAAATCATCAGCTTAGAACCACACCTTGTGTTTCATCAAATTGTTTCTCAATGGTGGAGTTTACAACCACAGATTCACACAGTTATTTTAAGGAGGAGGATCCTGGAACAGTTTAGGATTAGGGCTAATAACAGCAAAGGTAGAACATGGTACAGTGTAGGATTAGTGATAATAATTGTCATGAAATGTTAACTATATACTTGATGACTTCGAAGAGAGACTCTGAAAAGACTTTTAATAGACTTTTAAAAGTCTGTCGCCCTCTCAAATATACAGACAAGTGACTTCCAGTAAGCTCTTTGATTGGATATTGACATTTTCACACCACTGTTTGCATGAGCCAAGTCTCAAGACTTACGATAATATTAAACATGGTTGATTTTATCTGAACGCAGGACGAGAAAAAGACTTAAAAATAAAAGTGAGAAAAAAGACTTTGATCCTAAAAAAGACCTTCAGTCCTAATCACAATTTGGGGACAGTTTAGGATTAGTGCTGATAACGGTCATGTTACATCATGGGAAAGTTTAGGGATAGGGCTAATAACGATCATGTAATGCTACCCATATATATGACGACAGTGAAAAAACTCTGAAAAGACTTTTAATAGACTTTTAAAAGTCTGACACCCTTTCACATCTAAAGACACGTGGTTTCTGGTAGCTCTCTGTTTGGATATTTACATTTTTAACTTAACTATTTGCATGATCTAAGTCTCAAGACGATAATATTAAACATGGTTGATTTTATCTGAACACCAGGCAAAAAAAAACTGACTAAAACCTTCAATCCTAACCACCTTACACCAGTAAAATCGCTTGAAAATCGCTTGGTTTAAAGTCGGCATTTTAGGATTAGGGCTAATAACGGTCATGTTATGCTAATAATACATTAGAAGACTTCGAAAAGACTCTTAAAGACTTTTAATAGACTAAAATCTGACATCTAAAGACAAGTCACAGACTTTTTACTCACAGACTAAGATTTTGCAAAGACTCGGGATCTCCTATTGGATATTGGGCTAATAATGTTCTTGTTAGATCATGGGACAGTTTAGGATTAGGGCTAATAATAGGCTTTTTCCTTCATCTTCAACTTCAACTTCCCAACACTCCTTATACCCCCAAGTCTTAAGATTTACGACTTTTAATCCTAACCACTTTACACTGAACGATCAGGATGATTTTAGTGTTTGATTTTTTTTTTGGTGACATCAAAAGGAAGCTCTGTTATGTGCGATAAACAGGCTCCTGAAAAGTCATCTTCATAGAACAGTCCTATACAGAGGATCTGTCCTACCTCCACTGCGGAATGTTTACTTTAGTGGAAGATGTAGATTTAGAGTTAGGTGAGTTTTTTTCACCCTTTTATAGTCAGAGAAACAAAGTCATGAACTGAGGAGGCAGCCAGGATAGCTTTTTTATTTTCTTTAGCTTCTTTTTGCTTCAAATCTATCTTTATTGTAGCTATTATGCTTTTTTTTACATTTGCTATTTAGCTAAAAATAAAAATATAAACATAATACATTCTGCCTCCAAAAATCCATCTGAAACCAGCTGTAGTCTACAAAAGACCCTCCCACCCTCCAGATCCGTCTGCAGAAGGAAAGTCTTACTGTAGGGTCGAGAGCAGCGCTGCTGGAGAATGCGGTCGGGCGTGTTTACTCGGCTCTAGTGTTGAGTAGATTTTTCATTCTTTCCAGAGTGACCCTTTAACTCTTTCAGAGCTGAATCCTGAACTGATGCACACTTCCAGGAATCATTATCGTCCACACCCAAGCCCTAGACTGTATGTACTCCTTCAGGGCAGGGTCTAAAACTCTAATTTACAGTAGTATTAATCCCACACTCATCTATTTATCATTCTTACATCCTCTGTTCTTTCCATTCAACTGTACAACCATTCTGCATTTTCTTTAGTTCAATAGCAGAAACTGAATAACTCTTAGTTCATACTGGATAACTCATAGTGGATAATGAATAACTAATATTAAGTACTTAAGCATTCATAGTAGATTTTGAATAATTCATAATGGAAATTAAACAACTCATAGTGGGTACTGAATTACTCATTAGTTACTAATTCATTAATAGTGGATACTAAATAAAATAAATTACTAATTTAGCTACTAATTTGTAAACATGTTACAAATTGTAGTATAATATATTAAAATATATGTTTATACCCAACAAAGTATATTAGAAGTGCGTTGCTTACAAAAGACAGGAAGAAGAAGCATATTTGTATTCTAATGTAAATATAGATCACATATATTTAACATCAATTTTTGGTACATTTCTAATATACCTGGTGTATAATAAATGATACAGTGATAAAGTTGTAATACTCATTATTAAATGTATTATAATTTTACTGTAAAAGCATATTTAAAACATGGGGTTACATACATGAAGTAGTATTTTTTAGTATGTTTAAATGTTACTTAAGTTGCTATATATAAACTAGTTCCATTTTAGTACAGTTAAGTACAATTTAAGTAAGACTTTTGTACTATTTTATACTGTAATTAAAGTATAAAAGTACCAAAAAAAAAAGTTGTTCCATTTTAGCACACTTTTTAAATATACTGATTAATAATAATGTGGCTACAAGAACACTTTAGTGCACTATAGCATAATAACAATGCTTAATATACTTCTTTTACTTCTTCTAATCTACTTTTTTTTACTAGGGCCATTAAAAGATATAATAATAATAAAAAAATCTGAATTGTGAGGAGTGTAGTGTATATACTCATGTGGGTTTACTCACTTACATATGCATGCACAGACACACACACACACACACACACACAGTGATGATAAAGAAGAGGAGTCACATTCTCAAGGATATTCAGCATGCCAGAGCACACTTAACTCGGACATGTGCGTTCCAATTAATGAGACAACTGCCTACAGACAGAGTCAGCTGCTTCAGCTGCGGCCTTCCTTCCTCTGTTAAAGAATAGCTCAAATTATATACTGAAGAGCATTTGCTGGGCTGGCAGTAAACAGGGTTTTACTGCAGAGTTATTCTACACCTCACCTATTGCCTTATTGGATATATATATATATATATATATATATATATATATATATATATATATATATATATATATATATATATATATATACATATATATCATTATAGAATATATGCTATTGGAGCAGCCTGGTGGCCAATCTTCATTAACTGCACATTGCACCAGTAAGAGCAGTAAGAGTGTGAAGGTTCAATTAGCAGGGTAAGAGCACAGTTCTGCTCTAAATATTACAATGCACACAACATTATGGGAGACATACCAGAGTTCAAAAGAGGACAAATTGTTGGTGCACGTCTTGCTGGAGCATCTGTGACCAAGACAGCAAGTCTTTGTGATGTATCAAGAGCCACGGTATACAGGGTAATGTCAGCACACCACCAAGAAGGACCAACCACATCCAACAGGATTAACTGTGGACGCTGTAAGAGGAAGCTGTCTGAAAGGGATGTTCGGGTGCTAACCCAGATTGTATCGAAAAAACATAAAACCACGGCTGCCCAAATCACGCAGAATTCAATGTGCACCTCAACTCTCCTGTTTCCACCAGAACTGTCCGTCACCACAATACATTATTGTGCTCTAAAACCAGGTGTTTCAGTTTCATTCTCCAACATTAAATATTTATTGTTTATTACTTAATTACTTGTATGTATTTGCATGCATTTTATGTTTTAGTGTGACATCTTTATTCGGGACATGTATCAGTAAACTCAATTTTATTTAAAATAATGGTTTATGATTTTGGGCTTAAAATTTTTTTAATTCTATTTTTTAGAGACATATTAATTGATGCAAGAAACTGTATTCTCTAGAATTTTGTAAAAACGCACAGATAAAGTATTTTAAAAAAAGTATCGTCCAATTTCAGCAGATTCAACAAATTTTTTATTAACATAAAACCAGCTCACTTACTATTATATTTTTATTTTTAGGCTATTTTAGGCAATCAATTAGTATTTAAAATGTGATTTAACAAAAAACTAAAGCTTAATTTACTTTAAAAGCCTGCTTTGTTGTATGAATTTTACAATAAAAATTAATTACAATGAAATAATATATAAATCAACTTTAAACCAGTTCATGCATTGTGAAATATAAATCAAATATTAGCACAATAACAGCTTGGTTAACATGTGAAAGACTGCAAGTAGGGATGAAAATTATTAAACTATTTATTGAAGCCGCCATGTTGGTTTGCTAGTTGGCCGAGGAACTGCCAGAACTCCAGGAAGCTCAACTCTCCATCACTGTTTTTATCCAGTGAGCTCATCAGTTGGTCAATGGCTGCGGGGTCATTTGCATTCTGTAGAAAGAGAGAAAAAGAAAGAGAGAAGAAAATGCAGAATCCATTATACCCACTGATGGATTTAAGGGGGGGCAGCTGCCCCCTCTGGTACCCCGTGGTTTAAAAGAAACATGGCTAAATTCTTTCTTTTTCTTCTGTTATTTTCACAAGAGTCAGACCTATCTAGAAACTGGACCATGGTTCAGTAGATCCGTACCGTTCTGTGTATTATTTACAAATGGAGAAAACATGGAACAGTGGTGAACCTTCCCAGGAGTGATCAGCCCACTGAAATTACTCCAAAAGGGCATGACCAACTCATCCAGGAGATCCCAAAAGAACCAGAACAACATTTAATGAATTTCAGGTCTCACTTGCTGCACTTAAAATGAGTTTTCATGACTCAATAGCAAGAAAGAAACTGGGTGAAAATGGTCTCCATTGGAGAGTTCCAAGGCAAAACTGCTGACCAGAAAAAAAAGGATTGTCTCACATTTACCAACAAACATCTTGATGATCTCCAGAAAGTTTTTGAAGGTGTGTGACCTGCTACATTCAGATTAAAACTAACACATAATTTCAGAAAATGAACATTATACTGAACGTAAAACATGGTGGTGGTAGTGTTGTGATGGTCTTGGGCTGCTTTGTTGCTTCAGATCCTGGATAACTTGATGTAATTGATGGAACCATGAATTCTGCTCTACCAGAAAATCTTGAAGGAGCAATTCGGTCCATCAGTTTGTGAACTTTAGCTCAGACGTACTTGGGTTCTGCAGCAGGACAATGACCCAAAGCCAAAGCACACCATCAAGTCCACCTCTGAATGGCTCGAAAAAATATATATAAAACACACAAAATTAAGGTTTTGGAGTGGTCTAGTTAAAGTCTGAGTCTTGAGATGATGTGGATGATCTTAAACAGGTTCTTTATGCTGGAAAATCCTCCAATGTGTCAATGAGTCTGAATTAAAAACAATTCTGTAAAGAAGAGTGGAACAAAATACTTTTTCACAGCACTGTAGGTATGTTTAGTGCTCAGATAGGTGAGAGAATTTAATGAAGTGCCCGGTTAGGTGCTCCACTAATGAAGAAGTGCCACACCACTGAGATATAAAGCATGTGGTGCCCTATAGATGCCCTCACAATGGGATATTTGTAGTTGTTGATGTCACAACGTTTAAAAATTCATATTCCATCTTTTTCACATCTACTGGTTAGGACAGAGTAATACTGTGTAGAGTGTAGAGATGAAGTGATTCATCAGTGCAAACACACAAGTCCTCTCATGTCTCTCTCTCTCTCTCTGTTGTGAGAGCTAAAGAGAGACAGGTCTGGTTAGGTAGGGCTTTAAAACCGCGCCATTCTGTTAAACAAGCAACAGACCGAGCAAAGAAATGCATTCTGCCCTCTGGTGGACAGCAGTGCACATACTGTATTCAGTTCAGTATTCAGTAGATTTACAGCAGCATCTCACAATACTGTCTTTATTGTTTTACATTAAGATCTTTAAGACATCTGTATGGTCCAGAAATGACAATTATATCAATTACAGCAGTTGATCAGCATAGAAAAGCTTTCATTTGAGTTCGATGGTGAAGCTGATCATTCTGGTTGACCTGTTGGGTAAAAATGGTGTCGTATTGGTGAACCAGCATGGTTGGGATGGTCTTCTTGGATGGACAACAACCTCTGTTACATTGTTTGAGTAGCTTGATCAATTAATTAATTAAAATATACCATATATAGCGCTTTTCCACTTATGTTAAACTGGCGTCATTCTGGTTTACGAACCTAATTTTGAACCATTCGACACATTTACACCAACAAAAGAAGGTTCCAGAACCAGGAACGTTTGTTCGCAATGGGACCCCTCTGTTGTTGACGTATGATGTGACGTTTTGACTTTTCCACTAAAACTGGTGAAAATCTGGGCTGGTTCACTAAAAAGCACCACCAGTTCTTATAACCCCATAGAGAACTGGTTCAAAAACCATTTGGAGTTCCTTTTGGTGTACAAGCATTCAAGTGAGTTAAAGGAAAAATCCAGTGTGACCTTAAGCTTAGGCGTACTTGGGTTCTGCAGCAGGACAATGACCCAAAGAACACCAATAAGTCCACCTCTGAATGGCTCAAAAATATATATAAAAATCACACACAAAATGAAGGTTTTGGAGTGACCTAGTCAAAGTCATGCAGTGCAGCGTGATTACAAGTACGAGCTTTTATCGAATATCCCAACTCTGTTCAAAGGCAATGTAAAGAAAGGGTACCTTGATGTAGTTCTTGAGCTGGGTGTTCAGCATGCTCTGGAACTCCTCTCGGCTCAGCGTCTGATCAGAGCCCTGCTTCCCAGCGAAGGCCTTAAACTGGGACACCAGTGTGTTAATGGCGGCCTCCATTGGAGAGAAGAGGAAGAGCTGAGCAACTTCACTAAAAAAAAAAGCAGCAACAGAGAGATCTACAGTGAAATATAGACTTAAATATACTTAATTTGACATAAGTTGCTCCAAAATAGTACATTTTGTATGTATTTGAGTATATGTTTAAATTTTGAAAAGTATGTATTTTCCAAGTTGGGTATACTTTTAAAAAATGCATTTATTAATGCAGAAATGTTCTATAAAAGGTTATAATATTCTGTAATTCATTTAAATAGTAATTAATTTTGTGTTCTTATTACACAGTAATATGCTGTAATCTTCTCCACAGTGAATTACTGTAATTTTACAATCCTTTATTGGTAACTTTTTTTGTTTAACTTAGTGTAAAATTAAGAAGAATTTTTTTTGTCCTTGTAAAATACTACAGTAAAGTAAAATAAGTTTAGAAAATTAAAATATTTCTCTAAAATATGACTGTAAAAAGTATGTTATTTTAAAGTACACTTAAATTTTTTTTTAAGAATGATTATTTTTTTCTGGCAGCAGGGATGACCGAAAATGATTTTTTCTTTCAGATATGATCAGTTTTTGGCACTCCTGCTGCTGCAAAATTACAATTTTGACACTTACCAGAAGAAGAGCAGGAGCAGGAGATCAGCAGGTTGGATGAATGAACTTCACTCATGCATCTTCTGTCTTCTTCCTTTTATTCTGTATATTCCTTCAGTTTTCCGTCGTGGGCAGACTGTAAATTGATCATTAACTGTGATTCTTCACTCGCTCAGCTCTGCTCAGCTCAGAGTTACTCAAGTTTTCCATGAGAAACTGTAAAAACCTGTTAAATCTACAGTCTAATTTGGGCTTGAGTAGATTTAAGTGTGAGCACTATTAATAATAAATAATATTATAATATTATAAATATTACTATAATAACTGTTCACTGATTTGACTGTTTAATCCAATATTATAAAAACTTTCTTAGATATTTCTTAGAAAAATTCATCATCATATACACTGACATGCCAAAAGTCATGGGATAGCAGTATGTAGATTAATCATGATTTTTTTTTTTTACGGTTATATTATAATAACACTTTTTCAAAAATGTTATACATTTGGAAAAAGAAGTGTACCCTCATGTAAGAGCAAATAAATGTTTTACTAAACCCAAAATTTACCGAAGACAAAAATGTTATAAATAATAATTAAAAAAAACAATATCTACAACTCATTGATTGAAAAATGCGCAAAATACACCCAAATAAATAAGTTACCTCAGGAGACCTCCTCAGGAGTTTTGGACTGAATACACTTTATTTACCATGTTTTACATAGAGAGAAAACTAATCAGAAAGAGTTTCCTTCATTTAAAAGACAGTTGAGACAAATTATAATGCAGGTGAGTGAGAATAGTTTTTGAATGATCCCCAACAGGTTAATACATTTTTTTCTGTATACATCTTTATTCTGTATTTGCTACACCTAAAATAAAACACTGTCTGATGAATACTACATTAAATGGTTAGTGTGAAAGCTTAATTTAATTTTATGATTAATGGTAAAGTTGGTAAAATTGGTCTATTATTATTTGATTTTTCAGTCAAAATAGAAACAAAATCATTTATTTAAGAAGGCATTTGGATATATCAGTCCACAAATACAGTACAGTGTGTAGATCATAGATAAATACTGATTTTGCTGTGTAGTGATTAGTGGAGGTAATGCTGCAATGTGCTGTTAATATCTAAATCATATTATCATGTACAGCTCAGGATAAAAAATAGGATCCCACTTAAAAATGATGGATGATCACAAACCATCAAACCACCAAACTGAGCTGCTTGAATTTTTGCACCAGGAGTAAAGCAGCATAAAGTTATCCAAAAGCAGTGTGTAAGACTGGTGGAGGAGAACATGATGCCAAGATGCATGAAAAGAAAACTGTGATTAAAAACCAACCAGGGTTATTCCACCAAATATTGATTTCTGAACTCTTAAAACTTTATGAATATGAACTTGTTTTCTTTGCATTATTTGAGGTCTGAAAGCTCTGCATCTTTTTTTTTGTTATTTCAGTCTTTTCTCATTTTCTATAAATAAATGCTCTAAATTACAATATTTTAATTTAGAATTTGGGAGAAATATTGTCTGTAGTTTATAGAATAAAACAACAATGTTGATTTTACTCAAACATAAACCTATAAATAGCAAAATCAGAGAAACAATTTTTTTCCAGAGCTGATTATTTTTGTGGTGGAATCACAGTAATTTGGTGTAAAGTGTCAGTGGGGTGCAGCAGAGTCACTGGGGATTTTATAAAGGTTGTACAGTTAGAAACTGCAGTTCGGCATCTTTTTCCATCCACTTGCTGCAGTGGTTTCTATTTTTGTAACAGAGCTGAAGGAGCATCCTGTAAAAAAAAAACAAAAAATAAAACACAGCATTAGAGCCTGAAGAGGAAACAGCTGTGATAGTTTTATGTTTCCTGTGTTATATTAACAGACTGTAACATGTTGTTACATATAATGTGACAACATGTTACAATGATTTCTTATTGTTTTAACACAATTATATTAAAAATAAAAATTCTATCAATATACAGCGCTGGAAAAAAATAAGAGAGCACTTAAACATGATGAGTTTCTTTGATTTTACCAAATTTGACCAAATTGGAATATAATCAAGAGGAAGATGGATTGTTGCACCAGGAGTAAAGCAGCATAAAGTTATCCAAAAGCAGTGTGTAAGACTGGTGGAGGAGAACATGATGCCAAGATGCATAAAAAAACTGTGATTAAAAACCAGAAGGGTTATTCCACCAAATGTTGATTTCTGAACTCTTTATGAATATGAACTTGTTTTCTTTGCATTATTTGAGGTCTGAAAGCTCTGCATCTTTTTTTTGTTGTTATTTCAGCTATTTCTCATTTTCTGTAAATAAATGCTCTAAATGAGAATATTTGTATTTGTAATTTGGGAGAAATGTTGTCTGTAGTTTATAGAATAAAACAACAATGTTCATTTTACTCAAACATAAACCTTTAAATAGTAAAATCAGCGAATACTTGTATTTTACATTTTCTCTTCTCTTACCATGTCCCCCTTAACTATGTTTCTTCTCAGGCATTCCCAGAAGTGCTCCCTCTTAGCCAGGTCCTCTGGCCACTCCAGATAGGTACGGGATTTTACCAGGGTCACCAACCTGCACAGTAAAACAAATCATTAATTTACAGCGTTTGTTTCCACACCCCCACCTTCAGTGTTTTAAAATTAACTCAGTAAGCTTACTGTCAATCAGTCAGCTATTTTAGAAACGTCTAACCACGTTTCCAGATCAAATCGTGACTGATTTCATATTAAACTCCGGGATTTACACCTGTATTTCCTGTCTACAGACAATAAAAGCTTATTTTACAATTTCAGATTAAATTTTAACATCACCAGCACTGAGGTTTTACCGGTGGAAAGCGGTGAGCTGGAAGGGGGAGATGTGCTGGAGGAAGATGAGGATGAGGGAATGCTCCTGCTCCTCCAGGAGACGGTAGGTCGCCACTCGCATCTCCAGGCTGCACCAATCACTGCGCAGATACTGACGACTCAGCACACACACTGTACGCCGACTCCTGTAGATACTCTCTGAGATATTATTCACTATTCCTTTACCCACCTGCAGAAAAACAACACAGTTTATTACAACACAGGCCAGATATTTTCCGAGCCATTACATGGCGGAAAATTAAGTGTAATAATGTGTAAAACAGACTAGTAGCTCTCCAGCCCAGAGGGTTGTTGAACCCAATTGCAGAACAGTTGATCTCAAAGCAGGTAAACCCAAGAAGAAAGAAAAAAATAAAAAATAAGGGTCATCAGGGTCGCGCTCCAATACACTACTGCTGCCCCGGCTTGTGAATTGTGACAGGGCCGAAAAAAAAACCCCTTATAAGGAGATATTGAGCACAAGAACGGGTGAAAAAATGAGAACCCCTGGAAACTAAATTCACGCCGAGCACAACAGAGAGAGAGAGACAGGGGAGGGTTGTAAACAAAAGCTCACCAGAGAAGCATTTTTATTTTTATTTATTTATTTTTTTCATTATCATTCATTATAGTTCAAACAAGCTCACAGGCCAGATGTTTCATATGTTTTGTCTATTGCCGACCCCTGATTTATGGCCTTTTCATTTCTCAGCACTTTAATGATGGATTACGGATGTCTCCGATCTGATCATGTGATCGGAAATCGGGGTCATCAGGGTCGCGCTCCAATACACTACCGCTGCCCCAGCTAGTGAATTGGGATGTAGCCGGGAAAAAAGTCCTTATAATGAAATATTGAGCACAAGAACAGGAGGAAAAATGAGAACGGCTGGAAACTAAAGTCACGCCGAGTGCGACAGAGAGAGAGACGGGGGGATGTAAACAAAAGCTCACCAGAGAAGCATTTTATTTATTTATTTGCAATTATGGGATACAGGCAATAAAATAACCAATAAACCTAGTAACATTTAAGAATCACAAAGATCTCACCTCAAAGTCCCGGCTGTGCAGGCAGAGTCGCAGTCTTTGCTGGCCTTCTTCCTCCAGTCTTGGCGCCAACTCCTCCAAAACCCAGGCTTCATCATGCCTACTGAACGACACGAACGCATCAAACTTCATCTCCTCTTCCTCTTCCTCTTCCACCTGTACTTCCACTTCCTCGTCTCCCTGCCTCTCTCTTCTTCTTCTTTTTATCCTCCACTTCCCTCCAAGCTTCCTCTCCACATATCCTCTCAGACGGAAGAAGAGAACCATGCAGGGCCAGTACGCAAAGCGATAACCGATGGAAGCAGACAGCAGCAGGGCGATGGCGATGGATGAGCCCAGGTAGCACAGGTACTGCACATCTGTCTGACACAGCTTCTCCATGGTGGAAAGGTAATCACGCTTCTGGTAGTGCCAAACGCACTGCTGACGCTGCAGATGAATCACCTGCACTTGCTTGGAGCTCTCTGCCCAGTCTAGAAACCAGTTGTTTTCGCAGTCACAGCGGAAGTCCAACTCGTCGAGGACAATGGCTCTCAGCGACGGCAGGGGGTCGAACATCCCGTCCAACAGAGTCAGAGGGTTGTTCAGGTCTATGCGCAACAATTGCAGAGAAAGCAAGTCCTTGAACATGCTTTTCGTTAAGAAGTTGAGGTGGCAGTTCACCAGCGTGAGGACCTGGAGCTTTTTGAGGTTCCAGAACATCATGTCGGTTTCTGAGTTGTTGGCAAAATTGAGACTGGTCAGTTTGAGACGTCTCAGATTGCGCAGAGTGTTGATGTCGCCGTACGTTTCCGAATGTCCCTCGCTGTCGCCCTTGTACTCGAAGGATTCAAGGTTTGGAAAGAAGGTCCAAAAGGAGTGAAAATCGCAGGCAATATAATAGGCCATCAACTTCAGTTCTCGTACTCGCTTGAGCAGTGTATTGTTACAGTCATCGATATATATGCCAAATATGTTTAGGTTTAGAGCAGAGAGTCTCTCAGGGGTCGGATTTACGCCAAGGTGGAGAAGGGCTGTGTGGTGTCCAGTTTCGATGCTGAGATTTTGCATTTTCGGTGGGAAGCCGTAAAAAATCATGGTAAGGTACAGCTCAGGGAACAACAGAGTGCCTAAGGTCATCTCCTGTAGCTGCTTTTGCTTCCTGAATGCACCTTCTTCAATCTTCTGAATTGTATTATTGTCAATTAGCAGGATCTCCAAAGCAGAAAGAGACTCAAAGTCTGTGTAGGAAAGCTGCTTGATCTTGTTTGAGTTAAGCTTCAGAGTCCTGAGTCTTGGTAGACCACTCAAGGCATCTTGAAACAGAGTTTCAATGGAGTTTCTGCTGAGTACAAGTCGTTCCAGTAAAGGCATACAGCCGAACTGATTGGCGTGAACCTCCTTGAGTAGGTTGTTCTCTAGATTTAAACTGGTGATGTTCCAAATGGTACCATTAGCGCCCTTGCAAAATGACGCTTCTTTTAAACCCATGTCGGACATTGTTAGGGATTCGATATTTGCTGCAACCTTCCAAAATCTGAAGTCGATCTGTTGAATCTTGGAGCTACAGATGCTCAATGTCTTCAAATGCCTACTGCAGTTTTGTAGACTTTTCTCAGACAACATATCCACTGCGATTTGAGATAGTTCAAGGGTTCTCACACTTAGATGAGCGGTCATGCTGCACAAGTCATTGATGAGCCCTTTAGACTTCGGTCCAGAAAAGCGGATTTTATCGACCTGGCCAATTCCCGATTTCCAAATGCTGTTCCTTGACTCAAACTGTTCAAGGAGCTTTAAAGAAAGGCTGGAAAGATTCTGAAACACCTTCAGAGAATCTTCCTCAATCACCTGGATGGGATTCCCATCTAGATTTAAATCCTTGACTCCAGCAAGCACAGCAGATTCGGCCATGCAATCCTGCTTATCTATGGTTGAAACTCCACTGTCCTCCAGAGACAAATGCTGTAGTAGAGCCATGTTATCACTGAGACTACAAAACACCTCACTCAACTCCTTCACACAAACCCCTGCTAACCTCAAACTCACAAGCTCCCTCAAAGGGTTGAAGGTTGAGCTGGAAATGTTCTTAAACTGGAAACCTGTCAGTTCCAGCTCCTGTAAGTTCTCCAACCCAGCAAACGCTTGATCTTCTAAGGAAACATTGCGACATTTGGAAGAAGAATCGAAGGTAATCTTCAGGAACTTTAGGTTGGAGAGGCCAATGAAGGCTTTAGACATAATCCCGTTCAACTGCTCTCCAAAGATACGTAAAATTTCCAACGACGGCCATTGTGAGAACGCCTTTTCTGGAATCATCTTTGCCTTGTGGAAGATACAGAGTGACCTGACCTCTGGTGTGAGTTCCGTCAGATCTGAGCGGAAGTCTGAGATGTTGCATTCTGCATAATCTCCATGTCCTGGACGATGATCGCAGGATAAGGTACTTCCTATATCTTTGAGGATTTGCTCCTTAAAGGTAAAACAATGTTGAGCAATAACAGCAAAAGAAACATCGCAGAGGCTGAAACACAGAAGAAGCTTCAGGCTCTGGAACATTTTGGATTTATGACCAAAGATAAGCCAAAAAAATCTTCTTCTTAGAGAAGAGATGGTCGTCTTCTCAATGATGACAAGATAAGAAGATCTGAAACTTCGATAGCAGCTGAATTTGTGCCGTTAAACTATGTTTAAAATCATCAGTGGTCCATATCATTATATCCTTCACTGGAGAAAAAAAGAAAAAGAAAATTACATCAACGGATGTTTAAAAATATATTAATTTATTCCCAATACCAATCTACAAATGTTCTTACTTTTTGTGCTATAATTGATTTGATTTTGATTGATTTTGAATTTTTGCACCAGGAGTAAAGCAGCATAAAGTTCCAAAAGCAGTGTGTAAGACTGGTGGAGGAGAACATGAGAACAAAACCAGAACTCTTAAAACTCAGCCATTTCTCATTTTCTGTAAATAAATGCTCTAAATTAGAATATTTTTATTTGGAATTTGGGAGAAATGTTGTCTGTAGTTTATAGAATAAAACAACAATGTTTATTTTACTCAAACATAAACCTATAAATAGCAAAATCAGAGAAACTGATTCAAAAACTGAAGTGGTCTCTTACTGTTTTCCAGGGCTGTATAGTGTATATGTTATGTGTATATATAGCTATATATGTGGCCACAAATGTTCACTTAACTCAAAATAGTTGAGTAATGTTTGAAAATATAATATATTTTTACAAATTTCAGACAAATAGCGTGTTTACAGTGTAGAAGTGCATTAATAAAATATAATATTGCCAAAATAACTCATTATGCTAAGCAGTGGGGAAAACTGCAAAATATCCGGAAGCCAGATATAGAAAACAAGTATACAAAAAACAAACAAACAAACAAACAAACAAAAAATGCTCTTTAAAAATAGCATTTTAAGTTTAAATGTAATATAGTTTACTTACCAATCACATTTAATGATGATGCCGCTTCAAATCATGCAAGTGAAGAAGCTCTAGTCTTTTTTACGTCTAAATAACAGAAGATACAAGTTTCTGAACAGTCAATCTTTGAATGTTGATTAAAGAGGAACTGAAAGGTATATTTTTAGTTCACAGCTGCATCTTTATGAACCTTCACAGCCACAACCACAAAATACTCACTGATACTCACAGAAAACCACTACTGAAGGTAAAATAATATTTTTTTCCCACATAAGAATGATGCAGCTGACCTGCAATATATGCAATATATCCTCCTGCACTGAATATGAATATGGATGTGATTTTAAATGTACAATAATTGCCGGTTCTATTGTTCTATTGTTCTATTGTCTTCTATGATGTTTTTGTGGTACACATGTGATACTGTAATTTGAGGAATGAAAAAAACACAAATGCAAATTTTATTAAAGGATATAATTACACAGAAAAATATTTTCATTAAGACATCACAAAGGCAACAATCAAGAATGCTGAATTTCTGTATTTTTTCACACTTTGTTAGTTTGTTAATACCTTAAATAAAAAGAAATACATATTTCCAGCAGAAGAACAGTCATTTCAGTATTTCATTTCATGTTTTAATTGACAAACAAAAATAGAAAACATAAATCAAAGCTATTAAAAAAAAAACCTTTACAAGAAAAGAAGAATTGAATGAAACAGTATTTGTAAGTTAAAGGGCTCTATTGTACACTCTGTGAAAGGCGCTTTGTGATGCTTGTTGCTATCTTACACCCCATCAACAGGCTATTTTCACACCTTGAGCCTGCGCTGTTAAAATAGCAGCAGAGTTTAGGAATATATTTACACTAATAGGCATGGTCTGGAAGTGAGGTGTGTTCAGGTAAATTTTTGGTGTGTTTCTATATATTTTGGTGGCGGGAAATGCATGTGCGCAATGACTGATTAAAACCATGACAAAAAAACATGTAATTTTTGGCCTCCTTACGATACCAATTGACCGGTGCACTACAGATCACTAAAATAGGGTCCAACATCTTTAATCCTTGTCTTCTGTTTAGGTCTTGTAACATCTGCCCCATTCTACATCATGCTTTTACAGGGATGTAGAGCTAAACCATGGATGACAAGATAACATTAAAAAGCAGGAGAGTAGATCTGTTTTAATCCTAGAGGTGTTTTTTAAGGACAGGTGAAAGCTGGCGATTGCTAAGGGTATACCATTTCTTTGATTTTACCAAATTAAAATCCTCTGGAATATAATCAAGAGTTAGATGGATGATCACAAGCCATCAAACCACCAAACTGAACTGCTTGAATTTTTGCACCAGGAGTAAAGCAGCATAAAGTTATCCAAAAGCAGTGTGTAAGACTGGTGGAGGAGAACATGATGCCAAGATGCATGAAAAAAAAACTGTGATTAAAAACCAACCAGGGTTATTCCACTAAATATTGATTATTTCTGAACTCTTAAAACTTTTTGAATATGAACTTGTTTGTTAGTAGGAGTCTCCTAGTAGAACTTTTGCTGAATATATTCATTCATACTGAAGTCCATTCTGGTGCTGTGGTGGTACTGTGGTACTGGTCAGTTGTGAGGTGTGTCCTGTAAAAGAGGCCATAAATAACCAGTATTAGCTCTGTGTTTTATTTCCTTCTTTATTCCCACACTCCCTCACTCCATCCGTCCTTATCTCCTGTATTTGTTTAATAACTGAACTGTAATACAGTAAAACAATAAAACCACAGAGCAGAGTCCCGTCTCACCATCTCTTCATCTGCGATGCTTCTCCTCAGACGCTCCCAGAAGTGAATCCTCTCGCTCTCGTCCTGCGGCCAGTCCAGATAAGTGCGGGATTTCACCAGCCTGGCCAGACTGGAATGAAAAGATATCCAGCAGCTTTTTATTTAATAACACTGTGAATTTCTTTATTTTAAACAATAAAACAAACAGCTATGGTAATATTAGTATTTAGCTTTTTTCTGTCGTAGTTTTTTTGTGTGTAATTAGTTTTACCGGTGGAAAGCGGTGAGCTGGAAGGGGGAGATGTGCTGGAGGAAGATGAGGATGAGGGAATGCTCCTGCTCCTCCAGGAGACGGTAGGTCGCCACTCGCATCTCCAGGCTGCACCAATCACTGCGCAGATACTGACGACTCAGCACACACACTGTACGCCGACTCCTGTAGATACTCTCTGAGATATTATTCACTATTCCTTTACCCACCTGCAGAAAAACAACACAGTTTAATATAACACAGTTTAATATAACACAGTTTAATATAACACAGTTTATTACAACACAGTTTAATATAACACAGTTTATTACAACACAGTTTAATATAACACAATTTATTACAACACAGTTTAATATAACACAGTTTAATATAACACAATTTATTACAACACAGTTTAATATAACACAGTTTAATATAACACAATTTATTACAACACAGTTTAATATAACACAGTTTAATATAACACAGTTTAATATAACACAGTTTAATATAACACAGTTTATTACAACACAGTTTAATATAACACAGTTTAATATAACACAGTTTAATATAACACAGTTTATTACAACACAGTTTAATATAACACAGTTTAATATAACACAGTTTATTACAACACAGTTTATTACAACACAGTTTAATATAACACAGTTTAATATAACACAGTTTATTACAACACAGTTTATTACAACACAGTTTAATATAACACAGTTTAATATAACACAGTTTAATATAACACCGTTTATTACAACACAGTTTAATATAACACAGTTTATTACAACACAGTTTAATATAACACAGTTTAATATAACACAGTTTAATATAACACAGTTTAATACAGCACAGTTTAATATAACACAGTTTAATATAACACAGTTTATTACAACACAGTTTAATATAACACAGTTTAATATAACACAGTTTAATATAACACAGTTTATTACAACACAGTTTAATATAACACAGTTTAATATAACACAGTTTAATATAACACAGTTTATTACAACACAGTTTAATATAACAGTTTAATATAACACAGTTTATTACAACACAGTTTAATATAACACAGTTTATTACAACACAGTTTAATATAACACAGTTTAATATAACACAGTTTAATATAACACAGTTTATTACAACACAGTTTAATATAACACAGTTTATTACAACACAGTTTAATATAACACAGTTTAATATAACACAGTTTAATATAACACAGTTTAATATAACACAGTTTATTACAACACAGTTTAATATAACACAGTTTAATATAACACAGTTTAATATAACACAGTTTAATACAGCACAGTTTAATATAACACAGTTTAATATAACACAGTTTATTACAACACAGTTTAATATAACACAGTTTAATATAACACAGTTTAATATAACACAGTTTATTACAACACAGTTTAATATAACACAGTTTATTACAACACAGTTTATTACAACACAGTTTAATATAACACAGTTTATTACAACACAGTTTATTACAACACAGTTTAATATAACACAGTATAATATAACACAGTTTAATATAACACAGTTTATTACAACACAGTTTATTACAACACAGTTTAATATAACACAGTTTAATATAACACAGTTTATTACAACACAGTTTATTACAACACAGTTTAATATAACACAGTTTAATATAACACAGTTTATAAAAACACAGTTTTTTGATCAACTCTTTCTTTCTTTCTTTCTCTCTCTTTTCACAGACTATTTCTGTTTTGTATCACTGACTCCTTTCCCAACTCTTTCTCACTCTTTCACTCTCCTTCTTTCATTATTTCTGTTTCGTAATTCTCCCTCTTTTGCGAACTCCTTCTCACTTTTTCTTTTTTAGTAACTTTCACCATTTCTGTTTTGTAACTTTCTTTTGAAAAATCGTTCTCTCTTTTTTTCACGAATTTTCACTATTTTGGTTTCATAACATGCACTCTTTTGCAAACTTTTTAAAACTTTTTCTTTTTTACTAACTTTCACCTTCAATTTCTGTTTTGTAACTATCTATTTCTCTAACTGTTTCACTCTCTTTTTTCACCAACTCTCACTCTTTTGCAAACTCTTTCTCAGCCCCAAAGGACTGGAAATATCAGGAAAAATGTGGTCTAGTTTCATTAACAAACTGTGCTTTTAACTCTTTTTCAATAAATAATTCTCTTTTCCTCCAACCCTCACTCCCTATTTCTGGTCTTTTGCTAACTCTTTCAATATCTCTGTTTTGTCACTCTCACTCTTTCACTTTCTTTTTTCACTAACTTTTACTATTTCTATTCCATAACTCTCCCTCTTTGGTTAGCTCTTTCTCAGCCTCAGAGTAATGGTACATCAGGTAAAATGTATCCTTCCTAAAACTGTGTTCTAGTTTTAATGAGAAACTTTACTTTTAACAGTTTTACCTCAAAGTCCCGGCTGTGCAGGCACAGTCTCAGCCTGGGCTGACCTCGCTCCTCCAGTCTTGGCGCCAACTCCCCCAAAACCCAGGCTTCATCATGCCTACTGAACGACACGAATGCATCAAACTTCATCTCCTCTTCCTCTTCCTCTTCCACCTGTACTTCCACTTCCTCGTCTCCCTGCCTCTCTCTTCTTCTTCTTTTTATCCTCCGCTTCTTGCCAAGCTTCCTCTCCACATATCCCCTCAGACGGAAGAAGAGAACCACGCAGGACCAGTACGCAAAGCGATAACCGACGGAAGCAGACAGCAGCAGAGCGATGGCGATGGATGAGCACAGGTAGCACAGGTACTGCACATCTGTCTGACACAGCTTCTCCATGGTGGAGAGGTAATCACGCTTCTGGTAGTGCCAAACGCACTGCTGACGCTGCAGATCAATCACCTGCACTTGCTTGGAGCTCTCTGCCCAGTCTAGAAACCAGCCGTTTTCACAATCGCAGCGAAACTCCACGAGGTCAAACACCACTGCTCTTAAAGCTGGAAGAACCTCGAACATCCCATCGTGTAAAATCAACGGGCTGGAGCTGTAGAGTCGCAGCAGCTGCAGGGACCGCAGATCTCTGAACATTCGCTTGGTCAGGAAACTAAAGTGACAGTCGTGGAGCACGAGGATACGGAGCATCTTTAGGTTCCAGAAGGTCATTCCAGGATTCGTGTGGTTGGAGAAGTTGAGATTGATGAGTTTGAGCTTCTTTAGTTGACGCAAACTGCTAATTCCAGAGTAGTTAACGTGCACCCGCTCGGGATTCCCAAGCAATTCCAGAGATTCCAGATTGGAAAAGTACGGCACAAAGAAGGAACACTTAAAAAAGAAGGTGGTTCCACTGAGTTTGAGCTCTCGGACTGACTCGAGGAACGGAGAATACAAGTCACCCATGTTGAGAACGTCTCCGTTCAGTTCTAATACGAAGGAATCATTGGGTCGTCCTGCATCGCCTGCGTAGATAGTAGTCCCATAATGTGCATCGATGCTGAGACGCTGCATTTTCTCTGGAAATCCGTAAAACAGCAAACTCAGATGCAGAGTATAGACATACTCCAGTCTACCAAATGTCAGCTCTCGTAGTTCCTTCTGATCTCTAAACGTTCCATGATCGATACTCTCAATTACATTATTGTCAATCAGCAGGATTTCAAGAGCCCAGAGTGAACGGAAGTCGTCGGCAGCGAGCATCTTGATTGAGTTTGAGTTGAGTTTGAGAACTTTAAGTTGAAGCAAACCTCTGAAAGCTCCAGGTTCCAAAGTTTGGATCTTGTTGTCATTGAGAAGAAGTTGCTCAAGTTGAGGCATGCAAAGAAACTGGTTGGTTTCGACTGTCTTTATCTGATTGTTCCCAAGACCCAAAGTCTTCAATTCCATCCACAGTTCCATGGTTCCATTGGCGACATCGCAAAACCGGGCTGTGGTCAGTCCTGTGTTGGTCATGTGCAAGACCTTGGTACTTAATATGCTTGTCCAGAACCCTAAGTCCAGCTCCTCTATGTTTGAATTGAATATCGAAAGCTCTTTTAGACCTTTCCCACAGTCCTTCACATCTTCGGCAGACAATTTGCGCACTTTTACAAAAGTAAGCACAAGAGATTGAAGGTTTAATCGAGAAACTAGACGACACAAGTCCTTAAAGTTTGTTTGATACTCGTTTAAAACAACCCCGGCCAATTCAAACTCACTGACCTCTCCAACTCCAGACTCCCAAATGCTTCCGAGCCAAACGCCATAAAAGCTTAAGGTGAGACTCGAAAGGTTTTGAAAGACTCTTAAAGAATTCGCCTCAATGATTTTAATCTCATTCTCTCTGAGGTCTAGAGTTTGCACCCCTGCAAGTACGTTTGAAGGCCATGGTTTGGAAGATCCTGGGCATCCGGGCATCCGGTTCCTGATTGAAGTGATGCCACTGTTGATCACTTTGAGGTGTTTCAAGTAAGACATTCTATTTGAAAGATGACAAAAAACCTCTGCAAGTTCCTGAAGGCAAATCCTGTTTAGAGACAGCTTAGATAAAGAGAGGAGAGGGTCAAATGTGGCGTTGGAAACACCCATAAAAGTCCACCTCAGACCTTCTAAAGACAATTCTTCCAATCGACTCAACCCAGCAAAGACAGTAGAGTCCATTGCAACACTGCTGCATCCCCTGTCGTCTAAAAGCAAACTCAGATACCTGAGGTTAGAGAGTTGGGAAAAGGCACCAGATTGAACCCTTTTCAGACTGTTTCCAGTTATATACAGGAACTCCAAGGTTGGTAGGTGCGAAAAAGCATTGTCAGGAATGACCTCAGCCAAGAGGAAGTAGATACACAGAGACCTGATTCCTGGTTCAACTTCCTGCAGATCGGTTTGGAAATCCACGATGTTGCATTCTCCATAGGGTCCAAGTCCTGGGTGATGGGAACAAGGGACAGTTCCACCAATGTCTCCGAGAAGATGCTCTTCAAAGGTCACACAGTGTTTAGCAATGAGAGCACTGACATCATATCTGGAGATGCTGGAGGACAGTATGAAGGTCAACCAGAGGAAAAAAGGCAAATCCATAGTTGATGGTCTGCGATTTTCCATTAAAAAATAAAATAAAAGCTAGGTTAAAAACCCAGATTCTGAGGTTCTTCAGTTACTTTCTGACCCACAGCAGGTTCTCCATCCTTGCTGCTCTGCAAACAATAAGGTAGATTGTTCCTGTACTTCTGTTTCATTAAAAAAACAAAAAAAACAAACAGAAATTCACACGTACTACTGTGTTATGCAGAAGGAAAAAGGCAGGGGTGCAAAAATGCGACTTTATTTAAACTGAGACTGAAACCTGAGGACTGGAACCTACAACCAAGTCAATAAGTTCCAAATCTTCTCCCAAATCGTAGTATTTTGTCCATTAATAGTTAAAATTTGTTCATATAAAGTAATGAATCATATCAGTCCTGCTTAAAAATTGTATAAACATTTTCTATCCTTAAAAGAAAGCACTTTTATCATGGTAATTTCTGCCTCTGTAGCTCCTCTCAGGTTATATAACTCTGCTATATGCGTGGATTATGTTTCCGTGTACTTTAGTACGCAATCAAGTCATCACAATATGCAAATAAGTCTTTCAATGATACCCATAACTCTATCTGAAAGTGAACTACAGGAAACTGACCACTGTAATTGCAAACAACTGTAGTTTCTGTTGAAAATATTATGTTTTTTTATACTGTATCATACACTTATTATATGCAATAAAAAGCAGATTATTATTATTTTTTTAATAATTAGAAAAGACTTGTTTGTGTCTCTTAAAGTTGAAGTGTACCTATGGTAAAAATGACATGTTTTTTTAATGTACATTCTTATTTTTCCATTATCATCATTGCATTTACTCATTGCATTGCATTTACATATAATGCTGAATTATGATTGAAATAAATATTTTTTTTTATATTATACTTTTAGACCAACACACAGAAACGTTTATAGTTTCATTGTATTTACTGTAGAAAATATTAAGTTTTGTTTTTTCTATCATATCATGTACTTATTTGATGCAATAAAATGCAGATTAATTATTTAAAAATAATTTAAAGTGTGGCTACAATAAAAATGACACTTTTTTTATTTTAGCTTCTTATTTTACCGACAGTATATCATCATCATCATCATCATCATCATCAATGAATTTACTTCCAGGTGCCGCTTTTTTATTTTTATAATTTCAGACCAACACACAGAAACTTTGATATGAATTTAACTTTATTGGTAATAAACTAAAGTGTGTAAAACGAACAAGAACAAGACCTCAAACACAAGTTTCCTCTCACGTTTATACGGCCTCAGAATAAAGGGAACTGAAAAAGCACATTTCTATTCTAAACCTTTCTACTGAATACCCATATACACACACACCCTCAACACACACACACACACACACTGAAAACATACTGTCTACTATAAAGAACATGTGTAGAGCTGCAGAGCTGTACCATTTTATATTAACCTGTTATAATAAATCGTCTAATATTATTACTGTACCTTTTTATATAACTGATAAATTGAGTTTTCAGTGTGAACAAATTTCTATTTAAATATTTATAAAAACTGCTGTGTGCAATCCTGTGTACATAATCAATTATAAACACATTTTTCTTTATAATCTGTACAATACTGTGCTGCTCATTCTTAGTATTTATAGTTTTTTTTATACGCATTAATAATTTTTTACAAGGAAAAGACCATAAAGGAAATAATTATAAGCCACACCCACACTTTAAGGCTATGTTTACATTACCAGGCTGAAGTGACTCAAATCCAATTTTTTTTTGCTCAATGTGGCTCAAATCAGCTTTTTCCATGGCTGTGTGAACAGGATAAATCTGATTTTTTGTTTTTTTAAGTCAGATTTGAGTCACTTTCATATGTGGTCCTAAATCAGATACGTATCTGATTGATGAACATGTGACATGAATGTGATTTACAGATCTGTTCCAACTATTTAAACCATTAAACATTAATTCTGAGTCTGTATGTTTAAGCCATAGGGAATGCTGCCATCAGGGAGGAGACTGAGGAGTCTCGGGGCGAGGACCAGCAGACTGCGAGACAGCCCCATCCATCAGGCTGTGAGGATGCTGAACTCTCTTCCTGCTCTACCCCCCATCCCAATCCTGCCCCCAGCACACACTCACTCAGCATCCTATGTCTATTTGTGTCCCTGCTGTATTGTACACATAGTGTCTCCCATTCTCCTTTATTATATCTATTATCTGTACTTGCTGTAAAATTAGGATGGAGAGTAACGTAATTTCAATTCTCTGTATGTCCTGTACATATGCAGTACTGACAATAAAACTAGACTTGACTTGAATGTGCAACATGTAGAAATGCAGTAATAATGTTTTATAAACACAGGATTCATAGCTCTTTTTATTTATAAGTTTTATTGTGACGCAGAAATGAAAACTAGAAACAACCCCAGAAGGTCCTGCCAGCAGAGCAAGTCTAGCTTATAAAAAGTAGCTGATTGTTTGGTTGCAATAAAACCAGTTTCTTTTCTCAACAACTAAAAACTACAAGCAAACACCCATTTAAAAACATACTGAACAAATACATTATAATAAATAACAACAAAAAAAAGCACATAAAGCCTTAAAATTAGATCAGTAGCTCAAACCCGGAACTAAAGCGCACAGAGAGGAAATCTTTAAAATGTTACAGGTATGAAATGTATGAAATGTTCCCGTTACTCTTTAAAATTAAGATGTATAATTTGACTTACTCCAACTTAAATACTGAAAAATACTCATTCACACTCACTAACACACACAAATAATGTTCTGCCCAAAAATACAAAAAAGGCAGACGAGAAACTCAACAAAATATCTGAAAATTGTACCATTCTCCAAGTCTCTTTTCCACAATACAAAAAAAAAAAAAAAATTCTGCACTAGTCATTGTCTGAGCAGAATATCTGGCAACCCAGTTTGCAATAATATGATAATACGTCTATGCAAGCTAAGCTTTAATTTCTATATCATGTACCGTGAAATGTAGCCTTCAAAAGTCTGGAACCACTTTATTTAATTATTTTAAATTAATTGCATTACAGTAACTTAAACAATGTAGCTTTAAATAAATACTGTATTTATTTGATATTTAAAAAGTACCATTTTTACAGGTTTTTTAACTGATTTCTGTTCTTATACTTAAGCTTGTCTCAGGATACAGGATAGTCCGCATTCAATTATTAAATTTTATGCTACCTTTATTTAACAGCTCTGTAGAAGCCATAACATTTTTATTCACAGCTGCCAAATATTTATTTATTCATAATTATAATACATTCTATCAGTTCTAAACTTAAAAAAAATGTATGCGCCACCAACTTGCTTTCATAGTATTTAAAATATAGATTTACAGCTGCCTAAAATTTACTTAAAGCTCACCTTCCGCGAAAATCCGATTTTTCTTGTTTTTTGTGGAATACAGTAGGTCTCTCCGAGTTGAATGTGTACACCTGCACATTAAACTGTTTTGCAGCCCCCATTGTCTGCAGGAGCTAAGCAAAGAAATCCCCCCTCCCCCCCTCCGAAAAACGGGTGAATTTTGAATTATCTTTCTGCCTACGTAGGCAGAAACTCACAGACCAGCCCACCTTGGCTCGAGAAACTCCCAGAGGCGGAGCTGAAGCGACGCAACATCACCGCTCATCAGTTAGGAGGTGGGAGGCAGTGAGCGGCAGAGCGGCGGAGGGGCGTCGCAGTGCTCCTAGCCAATCAGAGGAGAGATATTTGCATGCTGTTTGCATGTATGAATATTCATGAGCAAAGCTGGAATCCGGTCATTTTGGACACACCCCTAAAACAGTCCATTAAAAAAGAGCTATACAGAGACACCTGAGCACTTTTTTTTTTACAAAAACGGCTCACATGTCATTCATTCATACTAGAGACCACAACTAGACATTTTAAAATGAAAGAAAAAACGACGGTAGGTGAGCTTTAAATCAAATAAATTATACAACTTCTATCAAGTTGCAAAGTCCTATTTTATATATCTTTTTTATGCACGTGCATCACCTTGCTTTTATATTATACAGAATATCAGGTAACTTTTTATAAAAAAGGACACAAATAACCACACTTATGACAGTAATGTCTTAACTAATGATTAATTGATGCCTGTTAAGACATTATAAAAAATCTTACTAAATTAGAATGCTTAAGATTGTTGTAAATAAAAAATATGATTGATATATGATATGATTAATACGTTTTTATCATGTCAATTAAATAATTATTAGTTGAGGCATTCTGTTGTAAGTCCTGTTATTTACTGTACCCTTATTTTTATTTTTATTATTATAATCGATTCCAAACTTTTGAATGCTAGTGTTTATGAACACTTTATAACAGGTGACTCCAGTGGCTCATATCTACAGCAGTGCAGCGGCTCTTTAATAGAACAAGTTTTAAAATTTTACAAAGCAGGATTTCAAGATAAAACTCAAGCCTGTTTAATAGAAGGAGAGCTAAGAAACATTACTCTGGGAATCCTCAATTCGGTCATTTAGGAATATCAATTCTTGTAGTGTTTGGTTTCTATGCTCTGGATCAGTTGATGAGTTTGTTTCTCCCTCTGTTTGGTTTGTTTTCACACAGGCACAAACCTAAACACACCAAAATGTGCACTAATAAATAGGGGTGTTACGATTTCCATATTTTATGATTTCGTTATTTTAGCGAAATCGATCGAAATGATGTCATTGTCTCAAGCATCAAAGTCAAAAAGATGATCTACGATCCCTCCCTCTAAGCTACACAAATAACGCAGCACACTGTAGCCGCGGACATTGTGACTGCTGAAAGAGCAGCTCTTTCTCCAGAGAATGTGGACACTCTCATCTTCTTAAAGAAAAACTTGAAAATATAAAAAAAATATCAGTTGTTTTGTCTAGCCTCAAATATGCTAATAGTTTTGGTACCTTAAGGAGCATCTTTCTCTCAGATAAAGTTAATAATATATCTTTATTAAAGAAAAGTCTTAAAGTCTTATTTTTCATGTTTAACTGTTATAGTAGGATAGAGTTCAGTTTGTTAAGGCTCTAATTGTTCTATTATTTTGTACATGACTGTTCCTGTATTTTTTTATTATTTATTTATATTATGTTACACATTGCTGTTTTAATAGTGCGCACTGCTGCTACCAAAAAAAAGACACTAGATGTCATTACATATATATCTTAAAAAAACTGGCATAGGCCAGAAAAAAGAAAATTGAGAATCGAATCGAAACGTGACCCTAAAATCGAAAATAAAATCAAATCGAGGATTTAGAGAATCGTGACACCCCTACTAATAAACCAAGCGAGCACATCTTCTCCTCTGATTGGTCAGAAGATGTGCCGATAAGTTTTGAAACACAGTGTTTTTAATGGGACGTGCAGCACAGTGAACGTTGAGCAGTGAACGTTGCACATACTGCACGCAGTGTGTAAACAGCATGGAGCAGCAGAGACGGTGTTTGTACATAGCTGTGATAATTAATTAGCATTATCTGGTCTATATATATCAGATTAAACTGTGCCTTATCAGCAGTTTAGCTCAAATAAATGGACTATATCTATAGTTGGGTCAGACCGAGACCGGATCACGTTCTCACTACAAGAGAAAAGCTTCATAGTTCGTTTGGAACCGGTCCAAGAACACAATTTGTTTTTTTTTTACTTATAGAAACTGAATTTAAACCCTATATGCTCAATAAGAAATCCTGCTTTGTAAATTATCCACAAGAACAAACCAACCCTAATTATATAATATAATATAACATTTTCATTTTTTTTCCTTCTAAGTAGGCCTGTCACGATAACAATTTCTTGTGAACAATATGTTTTCACAGAAATTATTGCGATACTGTTTATATGGCACTAATAGAATGATAACATAATATCATAACAAAGGAATTACATCCTTTTAAAGACTATACATACTGCAAAGTGTGAAGGCAGGGGAAGCCCCGGTCTGTACCAGCTGGACCGCATTGGACCGGCATAAAGTTTCTTTAGGTATGTTTTGGGTGTTGATAGGGGGCATTTTTAAGCTGATAATGTAATTATTGTGACAGGCCTACTTCTAAGACCTCCATCCTTTCCTTTCCTTCCTTCAGCCTGAAGCTCTCTTCCTCCCACTCTCCCTCCTCTTCTCTTCCTCCCCTCCTCTGTCCTGAAGCGCAAACTTCTCCATCGCCTCCCTTTCAAACTCCTCCATCTCGTCCTCCACCTCCTTATCCTCCTCTTCTTCTTCCGCCATGTCTTCCAAAATGTCGGCTACGTCCTCCACGAACTCGCTGAACGGTATCTGGTCGTGGATGAAGACTCCGTTGGTGAAGAATTCACTGATGAGCTTATTCAGCTCCTCTTTTTTAGAGGCCTGGTTCTCAGGAGATCGTAACTTTTCCAGGTAGGTGGAGAGGAAAGACTCAAAATCGCTTTTAGAGACGGGCGATAGACCTTCAGCACGGGCGCAGGCCGTCACTCCGTCGCATCCCTCCGTCGATCCGCGGAAATGACGTATCCGTTCTCTCTGCTCCGCCCAGTAATCCCCGGCACGTGATTGGTCCTCGCTTTGCTGTCGGTCAGTGTATAAATGATGGGGTTCCTTTTCTGGAGAGGGGTTCCTCGATTTGTTCTTCCTGCTCCACCTTTCTCCGTTCTTCTCGTATTCGCCTTTATGCTGCTTTCTGTTCTCCTCCTTTTCCTCGTTTTTTGGCCACTCTCTCTCTTTTCCACTCGAGCGCTTATCTGTACGTTCTTTCCACTCTTTCTTTCCACCATTCCCTTCTTTCTCTTCTTTCCATGAATCTTTCTTGTGGGATTTTCTCTCACCTTTTGCATTTCTTTCATTTTCAGCATCCCACTCATTCCTTTCTTTCCAGTCTTTCTTTTGCTTCTTGTCGTTCCTCTCTATCCTTTCGGCATTTTCGGCATCCCATTCATTCCTTTCTTTCCAGTCTTTCTTCTTCTGCTTTTTGTCTTTCCTCTCTATCCTTTCATTTTCGGCATCCCACTCATTCCTTTCTTTCCACGCATTTTTATCCCCATTTCCTTCTCGATTATGATTCTTCTCTTCTTTCCATGAATCTTTTTTGTGGGCTTTTCTCTCACTTTTTGGTTTTCTTTCATTTCTTTCGTTTCCTTCATTTTCATTTTCAGCATCCCTCTCATCCCTTTCTTTTCGTTCTTTTTTACCACGGTGATGATGATCTTTCTCTCCTTTCCACGATTCTTTCTTCTTGGCTTTTCCTCCTTCACCTTTTGGATGACTTCCTTCCTCAGTATCCCACTCGTTCCTCTCTTTCCCATCTTTTCTTTTCTCCTTCCATTCTTTTTTATCATCTGAGCCAGTTTGTCTTCTCTTTTCCCAGTCTCTCTCATCCTTCCCCTCTTTCACTTTCTCTCCGAAATGCTTCCTTTCTTTTGTCTTTGTCCCGCCCCTTTCGCCGTCCAGCTGCCAGGGTTTCTCCTTTTTCTTATACTTTTTATCTTCCTTCTCGTTCTCTTCTCCACTCTCTCTCTTTACTTTATCTTTATCATCTTTCCATCTTTTGTCATCTTCTTTCCGCTCCCTTTTCTTACCTTCGTCTTTAGAATCCCTTTTAACTTCAGAATCTTTCCATCTTTTACCTTCTTCTTGCTTTCTGCCCTTTTTCCCTTCTTTCTCATCTACCCCTACTTTCCTTTCTCCTTTTGCTCTGTATTCTTTGCTTTCTTCTCGCTGGACTTTCTTTTCTCGCTCTTTTTGCTTTTTTGGTTCTTTCCCCTCATTTCCTCGGTCCTTCCACGGCTTTCCTTCCTCTTTGTCCTTTTTTCCTTCCTTCCATTCTTTCTCTTTTTTCACTTTCTCCTGCGATTTCTTATCCTTCCACTCTTTCTTTCCTTGACTAGATGGCAGTTCACTTCCGGGTCCAGCAGAGGGAGTCGCTGATTCTGATTGGAGGGTAACAGATTGAGCTCCATCTGCAGGAGAGAAAGCATAAAAATCAGTACCTGAGAACAAAAAACACATTAAAACACTTCGGTAGTTATTGTAATATTTAGTCATGTGTTTCGTAAACAAGCTGAAATAGGGAAAAAAACAAGGTTCTTTTAAATTGTTTTTTCATTCTGGAAAAAAATATATATTTTTACAGTTTTCTGAATAATCTGAAACCTGTAAAGTTGAACAGAGCTGGAATTAGTCAATAATTTGTTAGGAAAGTGCTTTTTTACAGTAGCTCTAGGTATTAAATGGATTTAGGATGTGGTACATGAACCATAGACCAATTAGTTTATATACAGTAAGCTTAGATTCACAAATTTCTCCAGCACCATGCCTGGAGCATTAGCATTAGCATTAGCGGCTTACCGTTCCAGCAGTGCTAGCTGAGGCTAGGTGCAGGCTACAAGTCGATAAACAGGGAAATAGTGGTTAGCAGCTAACGCTAATGCTACTCCAGCCTCAGTGCTTGAGAACTAAACTCAAACTCCTGTAAAACTCTGGAATTCAGTGGAGCTGGTTTACTGCTGGTAAAATTCATAATTAAATTAAATGCTTTGTTAATAAACCTCTAGATTTAGATGTGTAATTCTAAGTGAAAATGAAGAACAAAGTGATAAAAGGTAAAATCTGAAAGCAGGTTAGTAGATTTGTACCTGTGCTCTGAGTAAGTTCTGTAACTCTGGCCTTCAGGAGCTCCAGCTCCTTCTGCAGGGCTGGAAGAGCCTCCAGATCTTTCTTTGCTCTTTCGTTTCCTTGCTCCAGCTCCTTCTGAAGAGCAGGAAGTTTATCCAGCTCTCCTCTCATTTTCTGGATCTCCACCTCCAGCTCCTTCCTCTTCACTCGCTCCCGGCTGCCTTCCTCCACCTGCAGCTGCGTTGCCTTTAGTTCCCCTTCCTGTTCCTGTGTTAAAAACCAAAAAAAAAGCTTTGTAGAATACATTATTTTTTGCACTATAAGGTGCAATTAAAATTCTTTAATTTTCCCAAAAATCGTCAGTGCATCTTCTAATCTTGTGCTCCTTATGTATGAATTTTATCAGTCAGGTATTAAGGAGCAGTAAAGACACTTTGCTGAAGTACAGCGTTATACAGGAGTTTAAGTTTAGTTCTCCAGCAATATTAGCATTAGCTGCTAACCGTGCTAAGCGCTAGCTCTATGGCCGTCCAGAGGTGAATATTATCGGCCTGTAGCCTGCTGCTAACCCTGGCTAGCACTGCTGGAGCAGTATTAGTATTAGCATTAGCAGCTAACCATAGCACTAGCTATTTTGCTGTTCAGAGGTGAGTATATCGGACTGTAGTCTGGTAGCGGTTATCCGCTAATGCTAATGCTCCAGCTTTAAATGTGATCTTACTGTTAATAAACGGAAGCACTTTACTCACCCAAATAAACAGTTTTCAGGAGATAAATCTGTTACATTAACATCCAGTGCTCGTTTTAAATGTTTTTTTTTTTTTGTAAGAATTACAGTTTTGATTATTTAACTTAGCTTAGTTTTACAAGTCTCGCCACTGGGTGAATGTAGAAGGAAAACATGGTGACACCCCTGTTCCTGCTATTAGTTACTAGTTACAAGTGTCGCATAAGATGCACTTTATGCATGAAAATAAACACTACAAAATAGACATTTGTTACCAGTGCTTTTTATAAGCGTGCGAACCAAGACCAAACATGCAGGAACAGATGCAGCTAAACACTTACCTGAAACTGCGCCTGTAAGATAGCGATTTTCTGACTCTCCTTCGCTAGTTGCTCCAGTACTTCTAGAGGAGGAACACTTGCAGGTGTGTTTCCTGAAGCATCAAGATTCATCCACTCCTGAGAGACAGAAATACACACACACTTTAATACCACATACACAGCTCATCAAGATTTAACAAGCAGTGCTCTTTATACTCTTTATACTGGACTATATACTTATATACAGGGGTTGGACAATGAAACTGAAACACCTGGTTTTAGAGCACAATAATTGATTGTGTTGACGGACAGTTCTGGTGGAAACAGGAGAGTTGAGGTGCAGATTGAATTCTGCGTGATTTGATCAGCCGTGGTTTTATGTTTTTTGGATACAATCCGGGTTAGCACCCGAACATCCCTTTCAGACAGCTTCCTCTTACAGCGTCCACAGTTAATCCTGTTGGATGTGGTTGGTCATTCTTGGTGGTATGCTGACATTACCCTGGATACCGTGGCTCTTGATGCATCACAAAGACTTGCTGTCTTGGTCACAGATGCTCCAGCAAGACGTGCACCAACAATTTGTCCTCTTTTGAACTCTGGTATGTCTCCCATAATGTTGTGTGCATTGTGTGCAATATTTAGAGCAGAACTGTGCTCTTACCCTGCTAATTGAACCTTCACACTCTTACAGCTCTTACTGGTGCAATGTGCAATTAATGGCCAAAGACATTGGACACCAGGCTGCTCTAATTTAGCCATGAAACCTAAAATCCCACACTAAAATGATGGCAGGTGTTTCAGTTTCATTGTCCAACCCCTATTATACTTTATACTTTATTTAAACTGGATGAAAGGCTAACCTTTTTAAGATGTGGATCTTTCAGCTCCTGCACTTCAGCATCTCCTTCTAAAAAGACAAAAACGAACATCATGCTCTGAATATTTATACATAATTATGATATCACAAGACAGTAAGAGAATCTGATGGGTTATACTGCTTTACCGTGGGGGTGCTTTCTATATAAAATGTTTCTAAATATGAAGAGCATGCAGACAAGCAGAATAAATCTGTGCTGAAATAAAGATCAGAAGCGTC